>NC_057387.1:106228252-106392713 GCF_019320065.1 Cervus canadensis
TTTGTGACCCCATGGTCTGCAGCATGCCAGGCTTCCCTGTCCTTCACTATCTCCCAGAGGTTGCTCGGACTCATGTCCACTGAGTTGATGATGCCATCCAACCATCTCATCCTCTGTTGCCCTCTTCTCTTCCTGTCCTCAATATTTCCCAGCATCAGGGTCTTTTTCAATGAGTCAGCTCTTCGCATCAATTGGCCAAAGTACTGGAGCTTCAGCTTCAGCATCAGTCCTTCTAATAAATATTTAAAGTTGATTTCCTTTAGGATTGACCTGTTTCTCTAGACTTTGGGAATCAGGATTTACACATACTCTAGTAATAGAGTCCCTTCTCTGTAATAATGGATTCCAAGGCTTTAGACTGGAGTTTGTGAAGATGAATTTCATTCTGATCTTTCCTATGGTTCCTCTGACCAGTAGAAGCAAAGCCATGTCCTGGTGAGCTTGGCCCACGGCTCTGACCCGCCTCTGATGTTCAGCATCTGAGACCCATTGGCATTTAGTAAGTAACTGAGAAATTAAAATTGGATTGACCTCTAGAGGCAGCCCATTCCCTCCCCAAGCATATGTGATTGCCCACGTTCTTCTGTTTGTGGATCCAAGTCGCCCCCACCCCCGAGCCTCTGTCCTGGTGTTCCTGGTTCTGGCTCAGCATTTCATGAGGACATGGTGTGTTGGGCATGGCCTTTCCAGGGTTTGAAGACTATTCTCATTCTGACCAGTTCTCTTTCACTTTTCATGCCCACTTCCTTCAGCTGTTCCTCACCTCACAGGGTTCCCTTCATGGTCTTATTCCAACCTTTGCATTTCAGGGCCCAGAGGCTCTAGCCTAAGTAGTTGGTAGTCAGTTAGCTAAGAGCCTTGGGCTTCTCAAACATGGGTACCACCTTTGGGAGTTAGAAGACTATACTTCTACAGAAAAGAATATGCAAATGCTTCCCTTGGGTGAAAGAAGTGTCATATCATTGCATTAAAAAAAAAAAAAATTGACCTAGAGTCCCTACTCAGGAAGGTGAGAAAAGTTCCATTTAAGCCCATGTTGGGGTTACCCCAAAGTCATGCACAGATCCCAGTATTCCACAAGGGTCCCCTGGTCTTCAGGCCATGCTGGCCACTGCTGATCTGGTCAAGCCTCAGAGCTTCTTGTAGGTGGACAGCACCCTTCCGCTGAATCCGTGCTGACTTGGGTAGGGGAGTACCGGCCCTCTGGTGGGCAATCCAGCCTCGCTCGGTACCCCATGGAGCCATTCCCCTCCTCAGCCTCCACAGAGTGCAGAGGGTCCAAGTGGGGTGCAATCTCACCTTCCCACCAGGCTCATTGCTTGCCCTCCACCCTCCCTGTACTTTCCTTTGTCCCCCCTTACTGATAGCCCCTTCAAAATCCTCTCTTCTTCCTGAAGGTGTTCAGAACAGGCTGGTTTTTCCTTGTATCTCACTCCGTTTTGTGGATATATAGGGAGGTCACCAGGTCAGTGAGTGTTTCTTAACTATGTCCTATGCTCTCCCCGTCCTTTTGTCCATCCTGGCAGCATCACGATGATCTGTGACACCATGTGGCTGCCCCTGGAAATGACAGATAACCCTCCATTCACTCGTTCAAAAGTAAATATTCAGGGAATTGGACATGGATGGGCAAAGCAAATGTAGCCACTGTCTTCTTGGAGATCTGAACAGAATAATCACACACACAGAAAAAATCTACCTTGATAAACATCTACTTAGAAACTGCTTTTTAATAACAGCACTGTGCTGGGTACTGTGCGTGTACTCAATTGTGTCTGACTCTTTGTGACTCCATGGACTGTAGCCCACCAGGCTCCTCTCTCCGTGGAATTTTCCAGGCAAGAATACCAGAATGGGTTGCCATTTCCCAATCTAGGGGATCTTCCTGACCCACGGATCGAACCCATGTCTCTTGTATCTCCTGCAATGGCAGGTGGATTCTTTACCAACTACGCCACCTGGGAAATCCTGGAACTGTGATAAATGAAAAGAAATAAAGAAAAGCAAAGAAAATAAAAAGGTAATAGTCAGGATGGACCATGTATGGCTATGTGCATTAATCACACAAATAACACAAATATTTTCTAAAGTTTTGATGCTTTGACATCTTGGGGCATTGCTGACCCAAGAGAGGTGGCCCCTCTTGGGGTTAGCTGATTCTGAGATACAGAGAACTGTTCTTCTGGGAGTGAGCCTTTTATATGCAAATAAACCAATCCAGAGCCCACCCACGTCCTCTACTAAGCTCTCACCCATTAAGTCACTGTCCCCTGTACTAATCACCCCAGAGTCATGTGTCACACAAGTAAGGGCTGCCACCTGCTTACCCTGCCTCATCCATTCCTTCCCCCATGAAAACCTCAATTAAAGCCTTTGCTCATGATTTGCTCCTGTTCCTTCTACATCCCCATCATTTCATGGCCAATAGATGGGGAAACAGTGGAAACAGTGGCTGGCTTTACTTTTCTGGGCTCCAAAATCACTGCAGATGGCGATTTCAACCATGAAATTAAAAGATGCTCACTCCTTGGAAGGAAAGTTATGACCAACCTAGACAGCATATTAAAAAGCAGAGACATTACTTTGCCTACAAAGGTCCATCTAGTCAAGGCTATGGTTTTTCCAGTGGTCATGTATGGATGTGAGAGTTGGATGATAAAGAAAGCTGAGAGCCAAAGAATTGATGCTTTTGAACTGTGGTGTTGGAGAAGACTCTTGAGAGTCCCTTGGACTGCAAGGAGATCCAACCCGTCCATCCTAAAGGAAATCAGTCCTGGGTGTTCATTGGAAAGACTGTTGTTGAAGCTGAAACTCCAATACTTTGGCCACCTGATGTGAAGAGCTGACTCATTTGAAAAGACCCTGATGCTGGGAAAGATTGAGGGCAGGAGAAGGGGACAACAGAGGATGAGATGGTTGGATGGCATCACTGACTCGATGGACATGGGTTTGGGTGGACTCTGGGAGTTGGTGATGGACAGGAAGGCCTGGCGTGCTGTGGTTCATGGGGTCGCAAAGAGTCGGACAGGACTGAGCAACTGAACTGAACTGAACTTCTACATCCCCACCCACCCTGGCACTTTCTGTTGTGGCCCTGTGTTGCAAGGCACACTTCCTCCCCCAACTTTGGGAACTATAACAAACTAACTTTTCAGTGACAATTGCCTCCTCATTTGTTGCCCTCACCATATCTGAAGAGTAATAAAAGTCTACATTTTGAAACATTGAGGGTAACAAACAACCCTGAAATCTCAAAGGCTTAACTCACTAAAAGTTTCTTTCTTGCTCTTCTGTTGGGTTGGCCAAAAAGTTCATTCCTTCCACAAGCTCTTTTTAGCCAACCAAATGCATGCAAAAGAAGTTTGCAGGAGCTCCCTGCTTGGGGAGTCACTCAGAGACCCTGGCTGACTGGGACCCAAGTTCACTGCAGCAGGGGAAAAAGGAAGGGGAACTTGACCAAAGGAACCCAGGTTCCCCGAGACTCCTTCCATGAAACAGCACATTTCGCTGCTACCCAGGCGTCTTTGGTGATGTCAGTGCTGTGGCCAATCATGAGCTCAGCAATGGTGGGGAGGGCCATTCCACTAGTGTCTGGGAGGAAAGCTGGAGATATATGAAGAGCAGCAGTGACCTCCATGGGGACCTTCGAGAATGCAAAATAGATAGACTAGGCTGGGAGATAAAGAGCATACCTTTCTGAAAATAATGTTGACATTTGTGATGAAATCCGAATAATGAGAAGGGGTTAATCGGACAAATAGGTGGAGGGGACATGAGAAAGTGTTCTAAAAAGGAAATAACATGTGCAAAGGCCCTAAAGATGATTGGTTGGCCAATATGATGGGATGGAAGCCAGCAGTGTATCAGGGAGGAGGGTGGCAGAGATGTGTGGAAAAGGATTTTATCATTGACACAGGCGTGCAGACTCATGGTGATAGTAAGTGGGTTTTTCAAGTCTGCTTTATTGTTGTTTTCAAGTTCTCCACAGGAAGTGTACCCCTTATTGCCTGCCCTCTATGTACTGCTGCCCCTTCCCTTGACCAAAGAAGACTGGAGGGACTGGAGCCAGGCAGGATACAGGGCAGAGTGGGCAGGGGCTGAGTGGTGCAGGCTTTGTGGACCTCCTTATGGAACTCTTAACTGTAAGGACAGCAGGAAGCCATTGATTCTGAACTGTGATTCTGAACTGTGACAGTGAGAAATTTGGGGTTATGGCATCACCAGTCTCCAAGACTCTGAGTTCCTCTGAGCAGGGAGAAAAAAGCCCAGAGAAGGTTCACAAAGAAGTGGGAAACACAAGAAGCCTTGATAAAGTGAAAGAGGTGTATTAGTTTGCATCTATGGCCATGCCACCTGTTTGCAAAAGCTGTTCTCTGCACATTTGATAGTCAACGAGAAGATAATCAACAGCAAATAGGAGTCTGTTGCCCTTCTTGTCATCATTTTACCCCATTTCTCTAATAAGTCTGGATTGCGCTATTGAACAATACCTCACTCCTTTCAATATAGTATTTAGACTTGTCAGATAAAAAATGCGCGAGTCTGAAAGTTTTATTTGCTTATTCCGACGTGCAACGTAGTAACTCCTCCTGACTTATGGGGTCGTCAGCTTGTCTGAAATCGACTCAATGATAAGAAGCAGGTGAGGGAAAAGCAGGCAGTGGGGCAGAGGCATGATGATTCAAGTCTCCAGGTGGGGAGACTTCAGTTCCCACCCCCTCTAGCTTTAGTGCCACTGAGGAACTCTCCATCTCAGAATTTATCTCCCAATCCTGGGAAAGAGCAGAACAGTGGTAAATATCTGATTAGAGAAAATGCCTAGAAAGCTGCAATTCCATATATTGCAAGTGATAAAACTGTAATTGTTTGTTGACAGTGTACATTAGCTCTCTGCAGCTTGTGTCAATATAGTACGAAGAAACTAGGGTCTAGGAATCTTTAATGGCAGCTCAAAAACATGGAACGAGCTAGGGGAATAAAATCAACGCGTTCTGCTCAGTGGGGAGGATGCCATTTTCAGAGACGACTTCAGGGGAGAAGCCGTGGTGAGGTGTGAGACTTCTTCATGAAGCTGAGTGTCGTCAAGTGACTGGGAAGAGCATCTGAGGCATAATTCTGGCGCACATGGGTGGGAAGCAAGTTGCAGGTGCTGTGAACTGGGCCCACTTGGAGGTAGAGATAAAGAGGGCCAGCTGAGATGAGGCTTGAGAGTCAGATCCAGACAGAGATCTGACCTCTTTGGGGATATTTTGGTGTTTTAATAGCAGGGTCCTTTGGGAGCAGCAGTCTGGCAACATCATATATGAACATCTGGCGGTGGAGAAGGTGCATGCGCAAGTCCGTGGGAAGCCAATGAACAAGAGAGTGGTGGCCTGGGGGGCCAGGGGGCTGTGGTTCTGGTGGTCAGCCCATTTCCAGCAAGGACCCAGCCAGGGGTGCAGGTGTGTGTGTTTGCTGGTGGTTGGGAGTGGGCAGGGACAATGTAGGGGTTGGAATGAGCAGGAGGTAGCTGAAGGAAGGATCCTACAGAGGACCAAGTAGCAGGTCAAGGTTCAAACTAAGTAGACTAGCCAATAAAAATATAATGTGAGCTACATATCCGATTTTTTAAAACTTTTAATTTTGCGGTAATTATAGATTCACAGGAAGTTGCAAAGATGATACAGAGATGTTCCATGGACACTTCACCCAGGTTCTCCCAATGGGTACATCTAATGTGTGGGTAGTACAACATCAAAACTGGGAAATAGATGATGGGGCAATGTGTGTGTGTACTTGTGTGTCATTTTATCACATGTGGATTCACGTCACCACCAGTGCAATCAAGATGCAGAATTGTTGCCACAAAGATCTCCCTCGTGCTACTCCTTTATAACCTCCCCACTCCCGCTCCCTAACCCCTGGCAACCACTCATCCATTTCCCATATCTTTAATGTTGTCATTTCCAAAATGTTATGTTGATATAAATGGAATCATCTGCTACATCATCTTTTGAGATAAGCTTTTCTTTTTTCACTAAGCATAATGCCCCAGAGATCCATCCCAGTCATACGTATCAAGAGTCCATTTGTTTTTATCAGTGGGTAGTATTCCATGGTTTGACAGCATCACTGATTCAATGGACATGAACTTGGGCAAACTCCAGGGGATAGTGAGGGACAGGGAAGCCTGGCGTGCTGCAGTCCATGGGGTCACAAAGAGTTGGACATGACTGAGCGACTGAGCAAGTATTCTATGGCGTGGATGTACTGCAGTTGGTTTAATTATTCACCTATTATAGGACATTTGGGGGCTTCCCTGGTGGCTCAGATGGTAAAGTCTGCCTGCAGTGCAGAAGACCTGGGTTCAATCCTGGATTGGGAAGATTCCCTGGAGAAGGAAATGGCAACCCACTCCAGTATTCTTGCCTGGAAAATCCAATGGATGGAAGAGCCTGGCAGACTACAGTCCATGGGGTTGCAGAGTTGGACACAACTGAATGACTTCACTTTCACTTTATGGGACATTTTTGGTTGTTTTCAGTTGGGGGCTATTACAAACAAACAAGCAAAGCTGCTCTAGATAATCATATGCAGGTTTTCATGTGGATACCAGTTTTCATTTCTCTGGGATAAATGCCCAGGGTTGTAATTGCTGACTTGTATGACTAGTATATGTGTAATATTTTTAAAACAGAAATTGTCTATTTTCCAGAATATTAGCACCATTTAACATTCTACCAGCAATGTATGAAAGATGCAGTTGCTCTGCGTCGTTGTTAACCTTTGCTGTTGTCACTGTTCTTATTTTTATCTGTTCTAATGGTGTATAGTAATATCTCATCATGATCTTAATTTCCCTTTCCCTAATGGCTAATGATGTTAAACATTTTTCATGTGCTTATTTCCCATCCATGTGTCCTCTCTTAATGAAATGTCTTTTCATGTCTTTTGCTAACTTTCCAATTGGATTGTTAGATCCTTGCCTGGTTCTTAGTCTTAGGAGAAAAACGTTCAGTCTTTCACCATTAACTGTGATGTTAGCTATAGGATTTTTGGATATGCTCTTTATCAAGTCAGAAAGTTTCCTTCTATCTTTAGTTTTACGAAAGTTTTTCTTTTAATTTTATATTGGAGAGATTATGCCAAAACCTTTGACTGTGTGGATCACCACAAACTGTGGAAAATTCTTAAAGAGATGGGAATACCAGACCACCTGACCTGCCTCTTGAAAAGTCTGTATGCAGGTCAGGAAGCAACGGTTAGAACTGGACATGGAACAACAGACTGGTTCCAAATAGGGAAAGAAGTACGTAAAGGCTGTATATTGTCACCCTGCTTATTTAACCTATATGCAGAGTACATCATGAGAAACACTGGGCTGGATGAAGCACAAACTGGAATCAAGATTGGCGGGAGAAATATCAATAATCTCAGATATGCAGATGACACCACACTTATGGCAGAAAGGGAAGAAGAACTAAAGAGCCTCTTGATGAAAGTGAAAGAGGAGAGTGAAAAAGTTGGCTTAAAGCTCAACATTCAGAAAATTAAGATCATGGCATCCAGTCCCATTATTTCATGGCAAATAGATGGGGAAACAGTGGAAACAGTGACAGACTTTATTTTTCTGGGCTCCAAAATCACTGCAGATGGTGATTGCAGCCATGAAATTAAAAGACGCTTGCTCCTTGGAACAAAAGTTATGACCAACCTAGACAGCATATTAAAAAGCAGAGACATTACTTTGCCAACAAAGGTCCATCTAGTCAAGGATGTGGTTTTTCCAGTGGTCATGTATGGATGTGAGAGTTGGACTGAGTGCTGAGTGCCAAAGAATTGATGCTTTTGAACTGTGGTGTTGAAGAAGACTCTTGAGAGTCCCTTGTACTGCAAGGAGATCCAACCAGTCCATCATAAAAGAAATCAGTCCTGAATATTCAGTGGAAGGACTGATGATGAAGCTGAAACTCCAATAATCTGGCCACCTGATGTGAAGAACTGACTCATTTGAAGAGACCCTGATGCTGGTAATTATTGAAGGCAGGAGCAGAAGGGGACAACAGAAGATGAGATGGTTGGATGGCATCAACTCAATGGACGTGAGTTTGAGTAAACTCTGGGAGCTGGTGATGCACAGGGAGGCCTGGTGTGCTGCAGTCCATGGGGTCACAAGGAGTTGGACATGACTGAGTGACTGAACTGAATAATGATTCGCAGTGTTGTATTAGTTTCAGGTATACAGAAAGTGATTTAGTTATACAGACTTATGTGTGTATGCTTATATATCTGGGGGCTTCTGTTATGGCTCAGTGGTAAAGAATCTGTCTGCAATGCAGGAGACCTGGGTTCAATCATTAGGTTGAGAAGATCCCCTGGAGAAGGAAATGGCAACTCACTCCAGTATTCTTGTCTACAAAATCCCATGGACAGAGGTGCCTAGTAGGCTATAGTCCATGTGATCTCAAAAGTCCAACACCACTTAGTGACTAAACCACCACCACCATTCATGTATCTATTCTTTTTCATATTCTTTTCCCATATAGGTTATTACAGAGCATTGAGTGGAGTTCTGTGTGCTATACACTAGGTCCTTGTTGATTATCAATTTTACATATAGTGGTGTGTATATGTTAACCCCAACCTCCGAATTTATACCTTCTCCCCTTGGCAACCACACGACTGCACTCTAAGTCTGTGAGTCTGTAAAAGACTTTTTTTAAAACTATGGATGAGTGTTGAATTTTGCCAAGTGCTTTCTCTTCATCATTGATATGATCATGTGATTTTTCTACTTTTGGCCTGTTACTATAGTGAATTACATTGATTTTCAGAAATTGAACCAGCCTTGTGTCCTTGGAATTAAACCCCACTTGGTTATGGTGTATAATTATTTTGTGTGTTGCTGAATTCTCTTTGCTAATATTTTGTTAAGGCATTTTGTGTTTATATTCTGTGGGATATTAGTCTTTAGCCTTCTTTGTTTGTGCTACCTTTGGTTTTGGTATCAGGGTAATATTTGCCTCACAAAATGAGTTTGGAAGTGCTCCTTCTTTCTCTTTTCTGGAAGACATTGTATAGAATTGGTGTAAGTTCTTTATGCATTTGGTAGAATTCTATATTGAAACCTTCTGGGTCTAGGTATTTCCTTTGGGGGAATTTTTAAATGACTAATTCAATTTCCTTTATAGCCATAGGGCTACTCAGATGATTTATTTCATGTTGAAAAGTTGTGATAG
Source organism: Cervus canadensis (assembly GCF_019320065.1). NCBI lineage: Eukaryota > Metazoa > Chordata > Mammalia > Artiodactyla > Cervidae > Cervus > Cervus canadensis. Next base: position 106,237,471 of record NC_057387.1, read on the forward strand.
TTTGTGCTTTTCAAGGAACTGGTCCATTTCATCCAATTTGTCAAATGTATGTGTGTAATTTGTGGTATCTTCTTATTATCATTTTGATAACTATAGGCTCTGTTTTCCTCAACCTTTGGCAACGTGAGAGATGAAAAATGAGTCTTTTGGATTGAGTTTTCTTATTTTTTATATTATTTAGGTGGAGCATCTTTCTGTCTCTGTGCATATCCTTTGCTCTTTCCTTCCTTCCCTGTTTCTTTTTCATATTGATTTGTTAGTATTCTTTATAGATTATGAATGCTAAACCAATTCCTGTCACATATATTATATGCAGTCTTCCAAATTTACACTTTTTATCTTTTTTTTTTTTTTTTTTTTTTTTTTTTTTTTTTTTTTTTTTTTGCTCCACGTGCATGCTTTGAATTTTAATATAATTAAATCAATCAGTATTTTCCTTTAAGGCATGTGAGGTTTCACGCTGTGTCCATCAGTACTCAATCAATTTCAAGAGATAGAACCCAAATCAAACTAACTTAAACAAAAAAAAAAAAAAAAGAAGAAGAAGAAGAAGAAAGAAAAAGGAAAAAGAAAAGGAAGAAATAAAGAATGTTGGTTCATGCAGAAGTGGGTCATTCTGCATGGCTGCGTGAAGGGTCTCCACGATGCATCATTAGGACTCTGTCCCCTTCTCACTGTTCAGCTTTGTCTGCATGTATACGAGACATCATTTTCTCCACAGCAGAGACTGTCTGTGTAATGATACAAAGGACTGATGAGATTCTTGAGCTTACAGTCTAATGATTTAGAACCCCCAGATAAAAGACCCTTCAAGTCTGTATATCACACCCCGGGGAAGGACTCAGAACAACTCTGCTTGGGTTAGGTGCCCTCCTCCTTCTTCCCTGTGCCTTGAACCACTCCATAAAGATGAAGGATGTGCCGTGATTGGTCATTTGCCCAGTTCTGTGGCTAGTGAGTGGGTAGGGTACCTGTCAGAACCCAGTGCGGTGACAGCTCTCTAAAAGAATGATGGGTGGGTAGAAGCCAGAGGAGTTCTCTAACCATACTCAGAAAGACCTTCCACAGTAAGTAGATTAAACAATAGTTTGTTTTCTTCTAATGTGTATGGTTTCATTATGTGACATATGAATTTTTTGCCCTTGTGAGAAAATGGGGGAGATAGAGACAGAAAGACAGGGGTAGGGATGGGAGAGAATATGGGGTGATGGAGAGACTCTTTGCTGGGTGTTTGTATACCTGAAAAGAAGATGACCTTGAAACATATTTGGTCTCCCATTTTAGTTTGATGACTTTGCCTTCTCTTTTCCTTCAATTTATTCTGTGTTAACCTGAATCCTGTAAGATTGGGATAGTGGGAAAGACAAGGGCTTCACCTTTCACAGGGCTTTTCATGGTGGGTGTTACAAATGTCTGATTTAATTTGGTTGAACCCAGTACCCATGCCTTTCAGGGGACATCTGGGTGTCCAGATATTATAGCAATGGGAGGAACAGAAGTGAACCAGGGGGCACCACAGATACCCCTTACTACTTGAAAATGGAGACAAGGCTACACCTTGAATTCCTCCTTGAGCCCTTCTGGGCGTGCAGATGAGCCTCAGATAGGGAATAAAAGACAAAGGTGGACAGGAGCCTGGCCACCCCACCACCATCTTTGTGCACAAACTCATCACCTGTGGGGGTCAACCTGTATGGATGCCTGGAAGCAGACTTCTTTCCTAAAATATGTCCCCAGGTGTTCAGTGAAGGCTTCATTGTTTAATCTTTTTAACGTTAGAAGAATCTTTCAAAGATGACTCTCTTGTGCGGAAAGCATGTTATTTCAGATTGAACAATTCCTTTCGTTTCACCCCTGTTCCTTTTTCTTTACTTAACTAGCAGGAAAAAAATTTACACATTTTAATTTTAAAAGCATGTGCAATATGATCCCATTTGTATGAAGTTATTTCATTGAATATGATCTGAACTACTGATCCTTGCATCTCTTTGTATGTCAACTGTCAAGAATGATTATTTCTAGATTGCATTGGGTTTTTAATTTTTGCTTTCATCTTTTAAAAATAATAAGTACTTATCATTTCTATAAAAGCAGTAGACCTATTCCTTTTAAAGGATAAAATCTATGATAAGAAGGATCCACTTTCTGCTACTTAGAGTTGGATGTATTTTCCTCTGTATGTGAATAAATAAATACTGTCTGTTGGCGATCATTCATTGTAAATTTGTGGCAAAGTCTACCCAGAGCCTCAAAGGACCCCAGCCAGAAAGAGAGGAGTCAGTGTTACCGAAGCAAACTTGGGTCTGGTGCCCGTGTGTAGTAATGTCATTGACAACAGGTTGTGGTTTATTGTAGGACACCAAGCAAGGAGCTCAGGTAACTAGTGCTTAAAAAGCCCAAAATCCCTGAAGACTTTCAGGAAAAGGTTTTTAAAAACAGGGTGATGGAGGGGGGTTGTGAATAAATGATCAGTGAACATTCTTCTGATTGGTTGGTGGTGAGGTAATTGGGACTCAGCATCATCAAGCTTCTGTTTCCAATCAGTCTGGGGATCTATGTGCTGTAGGCTGCATACAGTTAGCTTCTTCCATCTGGCGGCCATTTCAGTATCTGCAAAAGAGCTCAAAGGACATGGCTCAGAATATTATCTATAGCCCTTGAGAAGGAACTAAAGGTCCTTGACTTTGTTTAATGGCTAAACTTTTATTATTTTGTCTTGCCTGACGGTTTTCCTTTCTTTCTGCATCTTCTCACTTCTCTAACTAAATTTACCCTTTGGAACTTTGGGAAGGCCTAGGAGGCTACAGTTTGTCTACAGATGAGATGCAGGGGGAGGACATGGGTGGAGGGAGTCTGTTCTAGGAAGGCCGCATAGGATCCTGTTTGGGTACATCAGGAGAGGAAACTGGAGGAGGAGAAAGAGAAGAGCCAAAAACAAGGCAGACCTCCAGATTAGGGGTAGCCCATGGCTTGGGAGAGTAGGCCCCCATATTTCTGTGACTGGTCTCCATCCCTTTTGCTGGGAATTGCTTTATCTTGGAGCACCTTGCATGTGCCTGGCGTTCAGCTTCTTTCATATCCTTCCCTGTGCCTAGATCAGCATCATGCATCCAGCATGTGCTCAATAAATGCGTCAGGGATGTGCAGTTCCCAGGGGATTCATCCTCCCTCCAGCTCACCTCTTTGTCTTTCAGGCTCACAGGCTTTCAGCTGCCAGCCACCATCGTCAGTGCGGCCACCACCCTCTCTCTGCGCCTCATCAGTGACTACGCGGTCAGCGCACAGGGATTCCACGCCAGCTACGAGGGTAGGTGTCCCGGCCTGGCCTGCAGGAGGCTGGGCTGTGAGGCTCGAATAGCCACCGGCAGGGTTGCGCAGTTCTCAGCTGCCGAGAAGGGCTCCTTCAGATTCAAAGCTTGTGCCTGCCCTAAGGAGGCTGCTTGCTAACCAGTAACTCAGTTACTTAAGTTGCTCCTGCCGTGTTTCTAGGAAGCTGAGACTTGAAATCAGACCTGAGCTGCAATCGTTTATCTTCAGGGTCTGGTAACATCTGCTCTCTCCCCTTAACTGGGTTTTCTTGTGTTTCTGTTTTTTTTTAATTCTGTTTTCTCTTGGGCTTCACTGTATTACCAAGTGTCTTGACTTGGTTTTGGAAATAAGGGAGATATAAACCCTAAGTAGAAGACATAAAAAAAGTAGCTTAAATTTTTTTTTTTTTTTTTGCTCACTATGGTGACTGCAAAGAGTCAGCTTTATATCATTCAGAGAAGAACAATCAATTTTTCCTTAATAGCAGAGATTAGGGTTTCTTGGTTTGAGTTATGCAAATAATTTCCGTTTCTCTCAGCCTGTTTAACTATGATGTTAGCATTCAAATTAACACTAATATCCTCAGATTATACACTATTATTACTATTAACTTTATTATATTAGTTCAGAAGGTGGTACATCGAGATCGCTGTCATTTCCCTGGGAAATTTACATCTCATTAATAGGTAATTATGCTGCTCTTGGCTAAGACCCACACTGCTATTTTGTGTTGAGATCATTAATAGGCATATTTTAAGACTGTTAATGGTAATTAATAACAGTAAAGACATAACACCCTAGTAAAGCATGCCAGTTATGCGAAGGCTTTCTTCCTCTTGCCTCTAAGAACTTAATAAGTGATGCTTTCTTGAATGGAATTATAGGAATATAGAAATAGATACTACCTTTGTCTTGGCTAGAAACACACGACAGAAATATCTCCCTTGGCAAAATTCACCCCTGTTGGTATTGGATGAAGGGGATACAATTTGGTGCTTTAATCTAAGTGATTTAGGGCTCCTGAGAAGGAACCTGAGGAGGGGTATCAGTTATTTTTAACTAACGATACTAAGAAGGCTCCAGAGAAAGTTTCATATGCCTTTAACTGAGGGTTTCTGACATAACTCCAGATTGCTTTAACTGAGAGCTCCTGAAAAGACCTACCTGTCTTTAAAGTGAAGTCTCCTGGGATATCCCGATTTCTTTGAAACAAACACTCGGTTCCTTCCCAAAGCAAGACTGTGATCTTGGTCATCCTGGTTGTGTTCTCAGCCTGATCCTTTGGCTGTTAACCCAAGCTAAGTCTTTGTGAGTCTCAGTTATAACCTCTTGATGAAGAGAGGCCTCTTCAGAAGCTTCTTCCACGATCTTTCAGCTATGGGGAGATGGGCAGTGCCTGGGGATGGTGCAGGGGATGAGTCATGGACACTAGAGCTGGTGGCTGCAGAGATCCCCGGAGGGGCTGACACACAGGGGCACCTGGTGCAGGGTGTCCTCCTTCAGCAACGTTTGTGGATATATGTCTGACGCCTGGACTTTCATGAGGTTTTAGGAAAAAAGTGTCCTGTTGATCCCTGACCATACTACCTGCTCTGGGAAACAAAGCCAAGTGCTTCTCCATCAGCCAGAGCAGAGCTGAAGGTACATTCCCAGAGCCCTTTAAAGTCAGAGGTTCTAGCCAGGAATTCATGGGAAGGTCTACAGGGGCATCAAAGGTGTGAAAACCCCTTATAATTAGATGTGGCCACATTCTGAAAATATAAGGGTATGTGCATTTTTTTTCCTTGAAAGTGTCCAGAAGAGGGATCAATAAACTATGGCCTACCTGGCTAAATCCAGCTTCTGGCTTGTCTTTGTAAATAAAGTTTTATTAGCACACAGCCAAGCCCTGTTGCTGTTGTTGTCTATGACTGTCTGTATGCACTACAGCTCCAAACTTGAGTTATTGCCACAAAGACCACATGGCTTGCGAAATTGAAAATATTTACTCTCTGGCCCTTTACAGAAAATGTTTGATGACCCCTGGTCTAGAGCTGTGCTATCCTGTACAGTAGCTTTTAACCACATGCCACTTTCATATTTACATTAATAAAAATTTAATAAAATTTAAAATTCCCTTTCCTAGTTGCACCAGCCTCCTCCCGTGCGTGGCTTGTGGCTCCCATGCTGAGCAATCCGAGAACGCTTGTATCACTGCAGAGCGTGCTTCTCGATTCCCAGACAGGGCGAGCCGGACTTCCATCAGATTCACACAGGGTCTGTGATTCAATGAGATTACACTTTAAGATAAAGTAGAGGCCAGCAGGTCCCCCCTCCCACCTGCCTGGCCTGGCGGTAGCAGCCCAGACACATGAAGGATCAATGGTGCTGAAGGCAGGGCCTGCCCTATCTCAGCTGCATAATGGTGCTGTGTTACTGTGCTAAGTCACTTTAGTCATGTCCAACTCTTTGCGACCCCACGGACTGTAGCCCGCCAGGCTCCTCTATCCATGGGGATTCTCCAGGCAAGAATGCTGGAGTGGGTTGCCATGCCCTCCTCCAGGGGATCTTCTCAACCCCAGGATTGAACCCTTATCTCCTGTCACTCCTGCATTGCAGGCATATTCTTTACCTCTGAGCCAGCAGGGAAGCCCTTGCATAATGATACCAGGTCTCTGAGTCATTGGCATTGAGAAGAGAAAGCTTCCAGGTGAGGGCTGGGCAGACCCTGGACAATGCAAACAGGTTGCTGTGGTTGAGTGGCTCTGCAGTCACCTGGGCAGGGTTTCCGCCAACTCCACGGTCCGTGTGGCTCTGTCTTTGCCCCTGGCAGAGTGACTCGCACGTGGGTGTCTGTGTTAACAGGAGAGGCAAGAGCAGAGAAGCCGAGGCTGTGACTTGATCTCACTGATCTGGCTCAGGACTGGCCCACGGGGCAATTTGTGCATCCGGGAGAGTGTGAGTTGTACTGACTTTTGAGATACCCAAAGTGGAGGGGTCAGGAGGGCAGGTGGCAGAAACCAGCAGGGGCAGCCACAGCTGCGGAAAAACCACATGACATGTTACATCCACAGCGGCCAGGGGCCCACTCTATCACTGGACTTCTCAACAAGACATAAGATAACCCCATGTTTAGGGATTTGCTGATTAATACTAGCTGCTTGGCCCTGGAAGTGAGTAACTGGGTGATGCTGGGCAGATTTTTAAACTCTCTGAGCCTCGTTGGAGGTAGAGGGTGATCCAGTGATCCAAAAGACATTGAAGATTTGGCTCTCCGGGGAAGAAGTGAGCCCTCCTTCCCATGCAGAGCCCACCTTAGTCATTTGTGCCAGACAACAGGCAGACAGACAGACTGGCTCTAGAGACCCCCTCACCTCCCCCACATCAGCCCAGGCTGCCCCCAGCCCAGGCAGCCTCCTCCCTTGCACTCTTTTAGACATTGCTGGCCCTTTCTAAATGCCATCAGGGCCCCACTCTGTAGCTCCCCTGGCTGACATGCCTGAAAGTCTGCTATCAAAAGCAGTCTCATCCTCCTCCACCCTCCCCGTTAGAGTGAAAAATATAGATAAGGAACTGAACTGTTGCTAGGGATTTGGGAGAAAGGTGAAGTCAGGTGAAGGGTGTCAGCTCAGAGATGCTGCTGCTCCAAGGAAAAGATCAAAAAGGCCAGTCATCAAAGCCCAAGATGACAGGAGATGCTTGATTCGTAATCCCCAGGGGCAAGAGTGTGGGCTGTGGCCGCGGACAGGAGGGAAGGGGATCAACTTGTGTTAAACGCTGACTGTATGCCAGGCACTTTACATACATTATCTCATTTAATCCCCGAGACAGCCCCGTGGACAGACCTCACTATCTCCATCTTACAGATGTTGGAGCTGGGAATCAGGAGTTTTGTGTTCAGCTTAAGGCTACTTGATGACCAGGAGTTTTAAAGTAACTTCTCTGGCTCTAAAGACTATGCTCATCTCCTACACTGTACTCCCCACAAAACTCCTGAAGGAAATCAGACATAGGTGACTCTCTCTCATGGGCAAGTGGATTGGAACTAAGTCAGAGGCAGGGTGGACTCAGGAAGCCTGCCTTGGATTCAGCTTCCTGCTGGCTGGCTTGTGTCATCTCAGAGAGGCAATAAGAGATATGCCCAGACTCAGCTAGAGTTTCAGATAAAATACAAGATGCCCAATTAATCTGTATTTTATATTATTCAATTTTTTTAAATTTTGAAAAATATTTTTTTAGCTTAAGTATATCCCAAGTATTTCATGGGACATACCTTTGTTTTTAATTGGAGGATAATTGCTTTACAATATTGTGTTAGTTTCTGCCACACATCAACATGAATCAGCCACAGGTATACATACTAATATGTCCCCTCCCTCTTGAACCTTCCTGCCACCTCCCATCCCATTCCACCCCCCTAACCTGTCACAGAGCACCGGGTCATGGAGCATACTTACACTAAAAAAGTTGCCTATTCTTTGTCTAAAATTCAAATTTAATAGAGTGTCCTGTATTTTTAAAAAATATTTATTTGGCTGCATCAGGCCTTAGTTGTGGGCTGTGGTATCTTTTGTTGTGGCACTCGGGCTTAGGAACCCTGAGACATGTGGGATCCTAGTTTCCTGACTGGGGATTGACCCCACGTCCCTTTCACTGCAAAAGTGAAGTCGTGTGTGACTCTTAGCCATCCTGTGGACTGTAGCCCACCAGGCTCCTCCCTCCATGGGATTCTCCAGGCAAGAATACTGGAGGGGGTTGCCATTTCCTTCTCCAGGGGATCTTCCTGACCCAGGGATCGAACCCGGGTCTCCCACATTGCGGGCAGACGCTTTACCCTCTGAGCCACCAGGGAAGCCCTTGAACTGCAAGGGGCATTCTTAAGCCCTGGACCACCAGGGAAGTCCCCAGGGTCCTGTGTTTTTATCTGCCCTCTGGTAGTCTCATCCGCAGCACCGATCCCTAGGAGTTCTAACCACACTCATCTCCTCCTCCCCGTCCTCTTCCTACCCAGACCTGCCCACATCCCCCTCTGCCCAGCGCGGCTGCCCACTTACTGCAGAGGATGTAGCTTCCCTTCCTCCCTTCTTGTGAGTGTTCATTTGACAGCTCTCTGCACCTCCACACGTGTGCGCACAGATGCGGATCTGTGTGCACTTGGGGTTACACTGTGTATGTAGTTCTGTAGTCTGGTTAATGAGGCTGACACGTTTCTGTGTTAATAAAATAGCCCTGCTTTGTTCTTCCTAATGAATAGCAGTGAAGGAGCCATTGTGGTTTGCCTATACTCCAGTTATTTAACCAGTCATCTTCTGGGGACATTTAAGTGAAGAACATCCTTGTACATACAACTTAAAGCCTCATCCAATTATCTTAGGATGAATTCTTCAAACTGCAATTGCTGGGTCAAAGAGTGTGTCGATCTTCCATTTTAATACATAATCCCATGGTATCTGTAGGAAGATCTTACTGGGGTGTAAGAGGGCCCAGCCCTGCTTTTTAGCTATGTTGCATGTTGGGGAGTTTTAAGTTAGTTTCATTGATTAAAATAGGTGTGATGAGATCACATTTGTGGTTAAAATTTGCATCTCTCTGATGATAGGGAAGGTTGAGCATCTGTCATCACTTTCTGGCCTTTTGTAGATCATTTTGTAAATTGCCTGTCCCTGTCTTTGCCTACTTTTCTTTTCAGGTGTTAGTATTTTTTTTCTTATCCTTTTTGTAAGTGGTTTTGCATGTTAAGGCTATGAGTTTTATGAGTTTCCTTTTGATGTGCAGCAGTTTTAATTTTTATGTCACCAATTTTTAAATTTTTAATTTCTCTTTGATAATCTACCTTTGGTGTTATGCTTAGAAAGGCCTTTTCCATGCCAAGATCAGCTAAATCGTCATTTAGATATTCCTCTGATTCTTTCAGCATTTTATTTTTCCATTTTACTTCTAAATCCCTCTGGAATTCAGCTGTGTTTGTCTTGGTTTCAGTGACTCTGACTCTGATTCTCCAATGTTCTCTGTGTCCTTCTGTCTGTCTTTCAATGCGTGGAAGCCTCTTACCTCCCTGATGTGCCTCCCTCCTCCCCAGCCCCCAGGGTGTCTCTCCCTGACACTTCTAGTCTTATTGCCCTTTAGACATTGTTTCTCCCAACTGAGCCTGTGGGCTTCACACCTTTTCCACGTATGACTCTCAGAGATGTAGGGGATTGCTTCTGTCTCTCACAGGCTGATCAACAGACAAACAAGAGTTATAAGCAGATCAGAAATGTCACTGAGAGTCTCTGCAGGTTTTGATGCTTAATCCTGGTGGCACCTTTTCCTTTTTAGCAGCATCATTCTTAAGCAGTCACCCTGACACTTTGGTGCAAGACAGCCCATCTCTGACCTCTGGTTCTCAGTCTATTAGATCAATTTAATCATCTACATCTAAAAAAAGGTATTTCTGTTTTGTTAGATCTAACTATCATCTTCGGTTCTCCCTCTCAGAAATACAAGAAGCTTCCTTAAAAATCAAAATCACTTATTATCCTCACATGGAATCTAGGAAGAAGAGGAACAGTTACTTTTGCAAATCCCCTGGTTGCCGTAAGGGAGAGGCTGCAGAATACAGTGATTAAGACTTCAGGTTCTGAGTTCCAACGTTATCTGGAATCAAACCCCATCTCTGCCACTCACTTGCTGTGTGACCTTGGGCAAGTTATGTCATTTCTCTGAGCTCATTGCCTCTGTAACAGCAGAGTAAAGATATTAACTTCATAAAGTTGTGAAGATTAGAAAGAAAATACACAAATCAAATAATGTGCTCAGCACGGGGACTGGCAGATTGTCAGTGTTTGATAAATATCAGCTGATGAGTGAAGCCACCCTCCCCCTAACCTCACTGGACTGAGATTATTTCAGGAGATGCTCAGTCTATAGGTCACAGTCCCAGCCCCACCCCAGTGCCCTGACCCTGTGTTTGCATAAAATCCTCAACTCAGTTTTCATGGTGTGTCTGGGCTGAGGAACAGACCTTGGCTTCCGTGGGGAGGAGCAGAGGCGTCTCCATATCCGTGAGCTCCAGCGCTGCTGGAGAAACTGCCCACCTCACGGGGCTAAGGGTGTGGGCCCTGTCCCCTGGTGGACTGGAGCTCATAGGGCCAATGCCAGAAACTTAGTCTTTTCATGGCCTCTTCTCTGGGTGTCAGAGATGTTGGCTTTAGGGCTCATGACGCTAATGACACATCCAGCAGATCTGAGACTTTGGGGATCATGGACCTGAAAGTTGTGACTGTCTCTGGACACACACAAACACAAAACACTTTCCCGTATATTTTTGATATAATTCAGATGCCCTAAAGCCCATCTGTAAACCACTGGTTCACCTGAAAAACAGCCCAGAGAGGCTGACATACACATAAAGTGGATGGTGGAGGTTCATCGAGCTGATATATATTGAGTGCTACTGTGTGCGATGCCCAGGGTTTCAGCTAAGCACCATCCTCACTGTCATGATTTATCCCTGCCACCCCTACCCACCCGCCCGCACAAAAGGAAGAGAACAGGAGGAGCTCAATTTAGTGCCGCGTTTGGTGAGTTTTGCTCCCAGTGCAAGCCTGTTACGTCACCTCCGCCTGCAGTGCAGGCAGATTCTTTGCCGTTTGAGTCACCAAGGAAGGCCCATGAGGACCACAGCATCATGGAACAGGGTCAGATAGACACATCCGCGAGGGACAGACAGATAGAGATGGAGCTCCCTGTTGTTGCTCTACCAAGAGAGGCAGGTTGGGACAGAGTGTGCTTTCCTGGCTTTTGGAGGGGGAGTGGAGTGGAGGTGATCATGTCACTTTGCACGCCAGGAAATTGAGGTCCAGAAAAAAGGACCCTTCCTGGTTTTATACACTCCTGTAATTAGACCTGCTGATTCCCCTCTCCTGGCCTTTCCGACAATTTCCTCGTTTTGAAAGAGTTCCCCAATTTGGGGGCATTCTGCAGACATCTCAAAATTGGGCTAATGGAAGCTATTTGACCATATACATACATACACTGAATATGCAATTTGTACCATTCAGGCCATCCAGGCCAGAACGGCAAGGCTAGCAAGGACTTCTCTTGGCTGGGGTGATGTGGTGAATATCCATTTCCTCTGCCCAGGAGGGGATGGTATGTGTGCTTCCTGAGTGAACCTGCTCCATTTCTGAGGGCTCTGCCTTGGGAGTTGGAGAACATTCCTTTTAATCAATACAGTGGAGTAGCAAATTAATACACAGAGATGTGACATTTGAGACAAATTGGGCAGCACTTCTCCGTAAGTAGGGAGTCAGGATGAATTTCATATCACATCCTCAATAATCCCACAAATAGTTCATCATGCATAGTGATATTTTCCCCCTTTGGGGACGGATATTAACATAGCTTGAAGATGACATCAAACCAGATTCTAGTGCCCGACCCTTCTTGTGTCAAGGTGTCAGAAGACAGGGTGATGGAGAAGGTGCGTTTTCAGGTGGCCAGATGACTTGCAGGTAACATGTGCATCCACTCTACTTCTCTGGCCCTGTCCATTCATTCATTCTTTCAACAAATATTGACTGTACACTTGCTCTATGCCAGGTTCTAAGGTAGACTTTGAGGACTATGAGTGAGTAATAAGTGGTCCTCATCTTCAAGGAGCTCTGAGACCTACAGTGAGTAAGAGCAGAGGAAGGGAATCCAGGAAGAGGTAGCTTCAACCCTGACCAACTCTGACACCTGTGCATCTCCCAACCGCCCTGAGCTGATTTCTTGCAAAAGAGAAATTGCAGTGTCCACTTCAATGATTTGTAAAGGGGGCCAAAGGAGTTGTAAGTCAACTAGAAAAAAACAAATATTATATATTAATGTATAAATGTGGAATCTAGAAAAATGGTAGAGTTGAACTTGTCTACAAGGCAGAAACAGAGATACAGTTGTAGAGATCAAACATATGGACACTGAGGGGAGAAATAAAGGGTGGAATGAATTCGGAGACTAGGATCGATATATACATATGTGTGTGTATGTATGTATAGATATATACATGTATGTGTATGTATGTATATAGACACCAATATGCATGTGTATGTGCTCAATCACTCAGTAACGTCCAACTCTCTGTGACCCCATGGATTGTAGTCCACCAGGCTCCTCTGTCTATGAAATTTTCCCAGCCAAGAATACTGGAGTGGGTTGCCATTTTCTACTCCAGAGGGTCTTCCTGAGCCAAGGATCAAACCTGCGTCTCCTGCATCTCCTGCATTGGCAGGTGGATTCTTTACCATTGAGTCATCTGGAAAGCCCATATACTAATATATATATATATATATATAACTATATAATAAATAACTAACTAATAAATAACAATAAATAACTAATGAGAACCTGATGTATAGTACAGGGAACTCTACTTAATGCTCTGTAGTGACCTAAATGGTAAGGAAATACCAAAAAGAGGGGCTGTGTGTATACATACAGCTGATTCACTTTGCTATACGGCAGAAACTAACGCAACATTGTAAAGCAGCTATACCCCGGGAGAATGAAACGTTAATGGCTGGAAAGTGTCCAGCACAGTCTCTAGTCAGGAAACATACATTCCTTAACCAAGTGGAGAACACTGCTCTCATGCCTGATTGGCTGTTAGGATATCAAGTCTGAGTCCTGCTGTGTCCCTGTTGTGTGACCTTGGACAAGGCTCTGAGCCTCTCGGCTCCCTTCTATGGGACACGGGATCACTCTCTCTTCCTTTCAAGGAGGGAGTGAGCATTTGTGGTAAGGTACCTAGCATGGCATTCGGCACATAGTAGGTGCTACATCAAAGGAAGCTCTTATAATAGGGCCTGATGTGCTTTGTAGGGATGAAAAAAAAATTATTTCCTGTGACAACATCTTTTGTCAAGCTTTGTGGATCTCTAAGAGCAAGGAATGTCTCCTATTTTTTTTTTTTTTTCATTTCTTCTGTCACCGCAAAGCCTTAGTCTGGGGCTTGGCACACAGTAGGGATGCTGCAATATTAGCCACTGCTTGCCTGTCCTAACCTGAGTTTCTGCTAGTCCAAATCGGGCTTTTGTGCAAACTAGCACAACTGGCCACCCTGAGGGGTCATGTGAGCATACGGCTTAGTGGACGGACTAGAGGCTGAGTTTTAGTTCTCACCACCCCTCTGCCTGGGCACCCTTTGGCAGTACTCAACCTGAGTAGCTGTACATGGCGCCCTTGCTCCAAGGTCCTCCTCTTAGGAGTCTACAGTCACCTGCTGTCCAATAGCAGATTCAGAGTCATTAGAGGCAGGGTGCAAGGATCTCAGGGAGCTTTCACTTAAAACCTTCTAATTACTTCCTAGATGGAGTGCAAACTCCTTACCTGGCCATCAAAACCTGGCATCAGCCCCGCCTCCACCCCCTTCCTCCTCCAGCCACACTAGCTTTGCTGGTCTTCAGATACACCATGCCCTGTCTCTGCACTCATCCTTCAGACATGCAGAGTCCCTCAACTAAACCTTCCTCGCCCACCCAGCCACTCTTCTCTGCCTCTTTGTTTCCTTCCAGTCTGTTTAAACCAAATCCAGAGACTGCCCCTGCTTCCCAATACTCCCTTACTTTCCTTCTGGGCTCCCAGGCGTCTCCTCCAATCACCAGCGTCCTTGTGTATTTCCTGTTCTGTGTGTGCCTTCTCCCCTCTGGTGTATGTTCCTTGACAGTGGAGAGAACTGAGAGAAAAGCTCAGGGTCTAGAGGAAATATCCACTCTTGGCTCAGCCAGTTAGTAGCTAGTATGGAACTTTGAGCAGGTCACTTAACCTCCTCTGACCTCCACTGTCACAGGGACAATAATAATAGTAATCCCTACTCTGTTGGATCATTGCTGGGAACAAATGAGACAGCACATGTTGAGGGTTCCTAACAGTGCCTGGTGTGGGATAAACACTAAGAAGGCAGACGTGTGGGCTCTTATGATCACTGTTCACAGCTGCACCTAGCCCAGGATCTGACGTCTGCTCAGTAAACAGTGATAGAATAAATGAGTGGATAGGGGTCTTTTCACCCAATGTAACAGAAAGAGATTTGCTTAAGATACCCTGGACTGTCAGGAAGATCCCCTGAAGTAGGAAATGACAACCCACTCCAGTGTTCTTGCCTGGAAAATTCCATGGACAGAGGAGCCTGGCGGGCTACAGTCCACACGATCGCAAAGAGTTGAACACAACTGAACATGCACACCATCCATCCATCCACCTGGGACTATGTCCCATTGAATTCAAGGTGTCTTCAGTAAAAGATTCAGTTTTGTTGTATGTACCATTCAGAAAGAAAAAAAAATGCTCCTGACTGAAGTATGACATGCCATCGATTTTAAGATACATCCTAATTTCAAAAATATTAAAATATGGAAAATTGTGCTGCCTAGAACTGATGAAGTATGATAACTGCTTAATTGCTTTTGACCACCCTTCACCCCATTTGGGGTTGACTCATCACTCTGACCTCTTCTTCGACCCAGAGCTCTCCGACCATCAGGGCTCCTCCTTTTCAGCATTCAGGTAATGGCTCTCGCTGGACATGTGATCACCTCTTAATTCATTCTCTCGGCTCCAAGTCTCATTACTTCTCAATTTTCTGCATTGAACTCTATTTAACACCTATTAGCACAGGTCTAGAGCTGATAAATGACCTTCTTGTGGGAGGCAGTGAGATGCCCCTGTCTTGATCTTGTTTTTCATAGCTGTGCTGAAGACAGGGGAACCCACAAAACCCAAACATGGGTGCCTCAGGACCACTGCCAGCCCTTTCCGTAATGACTCCCAAGGCACCAGGAATACCACTGGATGGGGACCTGAACGTGATTGCTTCCTCTTGGATGGGAGATGGGAGTGTCAGCCTTCAGCTGCTCCTCTGGCCGTGACTGTAGCTGGATATACTCACCTGTCTCCTTCCTGTGGACTTGGGTCAGGTGACCCTATCAGAGCTTCCTCCACTGACCTCTGTCCTGGAGGTCAGGGGACACATGTCCTTCTACTGTCTCTTTCTTGTGGGAACCTATCTCCCACTCGTGAGTCAGTCAGCAGGGAGTGAACACTTCCAAATAGAAGTATCAGGATTGAATATTCCCATCCTGTGTCTTTCTATTAATTGATAATTTGGGTGTGATTAACCACTGATTTGACTTTTTCTTTCCAGCCTTACCCTTCATTAGTGTGGATAATTGAGGTTTGGACCCATTGCTATTTCACTGAGCAGCAAGAGAGAAAAGCACTTAGGGCATCGGTGGGGGCTCTGATCTGGAGATTTGGTGGTGGACAGATGACCTCTCTCCTTCCCCTTTCCACCCTGTGGAGTGATGGGTATTGCTTCCTTATACATGCTCTGGATCTCTGAGCCCAGGGCCAGCCTCTGAGATGAAGAAAACGAAGGGACCAGCTCTTGAGCGCCCTCGACATGACAAGTCCAGATATGCAGTGGGAGCCTTGAAGACATTGCTGCACCACTGGCAAGCAAAGCCTTAGGAATTCCCACTGTATACAGAGGGAAGAAGGTCCAGAGAGGTTAGTTACCTTGCCTGAGGTTATACAGCACCTAAAGGTCATGCTGCATTGAAGGCAGGAGGAGAAGGTGACAACAGAGGATGAGATGGTTGGATGGCATCACCGACGCGATGGACATGAGTTTGAGTAGGCTCTGGGAGTTGGTGATGGACAGGGAACCCTGGCGTGCTGCAGTCCATGGGGTCGAAAAGAGTCGGACACGACTGAGCGACTGAACTGAACTGGACTGAAAGGTCATGCACTGAGCTGAACTGAAAGGTCATGCATAGTTTGAGAATCGGTTTGTTTCCAAAGCCCACCTCTTTCTACTTGATGCTGCCTCCCCAGATAAGCCCCATATACAGCAGGAGTCCCCGACCCCCTGTTGGGAACCAGGCTGCGCAGCAGGAGGTAAGAAGCTTCATCTGTATTTACAGCTGATCCCCATCACCTGGATTACCATCTAAGCTCTGCCTCCTGCTAGATCGGCAGCAGAATTAGATTCTCATAGGAACTCAAGCCCTAACCCCAAAGTCAAGGTGGAATATCCTAAGACCCTGGTGGCTCAGATGGTAAAGAATCCACCTGCAATGTGGGAGACCTGGGTTCAATCCCTGGGTAGGATAGAATGGCTGGAGAATAGAATGGCTATCCATTCTTGCCTGGAGAATCCCCATGGATAGAGGAGCCTGACAGGCTACAGTCTATGGTGTCGCAGAGTCAGACACAACTGAGCAACCAAACCCAGCACAAATGTAATTGCTTGAGTCATCTCAAAACCATCCCCTCCTCCCTGGTCCATGAAGCAGGTCCCTGGAGCCAAACAGGTTGGGGACCGCTGCCATACAGTTCTCTGAGTTTGTCCCACCCATGTCTCCTGACCCCAGAGAAAGGAGGGGCCACAGAGAGGCAGGGGTGGGGAGGGGGCTAGCCCATGACACTGAAGCACCTCCAGGGCTGACTGTCCTCAGCTGGGCCTTGCTGAGGCTCCTGCTGCTACCAAGGGACCTTGTCCTGTGGGTGATGGCTTCACCTCCATGCTCTTCACCTCCCTTCCAGCTCTTCACGTCCTGCCCCTCCCACAAGGTCTGTATCCAGCCCCAGATTAGGAGTGATGCAGATCAGACTTGATCATGTGTTAAATTACCAGGAGCTGGCCTTGTGATGTGAAGGGGTGCAGAGGAATGGGCAAGCCAAGCACTTTCCAGCCTCCATACATCCTGTTTCCTTTGCCTGTCCTGCTCCACTCCAGTGGCCCCCGTGGCTCTCTCTGTCCTCCTGTTCAGTTCTCTGGGCAAACATCCCGTATCAAAGAGGCCTTTCCGATGACACTATATAACACAGCTGCCCCCACTCCATCCCTCCCTGTCACCCGCGCCTCGACATATGATACAGTTATCTATTTGCTTACTGTCTGTCTCTGCTACCAGAATGTGAGTTTCCTGGGGTCAGGGCCTTTGTCTCTTCTGCATTGCCATTGCTGTTCTTTGATGAATCTTCATTGCCTAGAACAGGTTCTGATGCATGCTTAATAAATATTTGGCGAATGAATGAAATCAAAGGCCAGAAGAAAGAAAGAGTGTGTGTGCTTGATTTCCTGCAAGAAATCCTAAGGAGTGGAAATGTATTAATAAAGGATGAGAAGCTAGGGCAGCAGCTGGATGTGGGTCAGGGGTCAGTTCATGCAGGACCTGGGAGGTGCCGGAAGGAGTTTGGGCCTAATTCACAGAGACAGCCAGCCCTTCACCAAAGTGTTTTCTATTTTTGGCTGTGCTGGGTCTTCAATGTTGCATGAAGGCTTTCAGGGGTTACTCTTTGTTGCAGGACGTGGGCTTCTCACTGCGGTGGCCTCTCTTGTGGAACATGGGCTCTCGAGGGTGTGGGCTCAGTAGTTGTCCTGAGGCATGTGGAATCTTCCTGGACTAGGGATCAAACCCATGTCCCCTGAGTTGGCAGGGAAATTCTTAACCACTGGACCACCAGGGAAGTCCCCACCAAAGAGTTTTAGGCAGGGAGGTGATGTCGTGACACATCTGCTTTAGAGATTAGGAGTGAGGAGAAGTATCAGGATTGAATATTCCCATCCCATGTCTTTTTATTAATTGATAATTTGGGTGTGATTAACCACTGATTTGACTTTTTCTTTCCAGCCTTACCCTTCATTAGTGTGGATAATTGAGGTTTGGACCCATTGCTATTTCACTGAGCAGCAAGAGAGAAAAGCACTTAGGGCATCGGTGGGGGCTCTGATCTGGAGATTTGGTGGTGGACAGATGACCTCTCTCCTTCCCCTTTCCACCCTGTGGAATGATGGGTATTGCTTCCTTATACATGCTCTGGATCTCTGAGCCCAGGGCCAGCCTCTGAGATGAAGAAAACGAAGGGACCAGCTCTTGAGCGCCCTCTACATGACAAGTCCAGATATGCAGTGGGAGCCTTGAAGACATTGAGGGCAGGGGACGACTGCAGGCGAGGAAGCCAGTCACAGGCGGGGAACTTTGTCCAGCACAGAACATGCCTGGACCTTTGTCAGCCCCAGAGAGGCTACCAGGACAAAGAGGGAGCCAACAGGGCTCACATCACACTGCCCACATTCCCTGTGGATAGGCATCTAAGCTGGCTGGAACAGAAGGGCTGTCCCACAGATGGAGCAGTTTGGCTTCTCCATTATCTTAAGCAAAAACATTCATATTCTTGTCTGTTCTATAGACATTCATGATGTGTGTGTAGCTCATTGAACAAGCTCACCTTAAGAGTCCCAGTAAACAGATGAATGTGCAGGGGTGGGGGTTTCTAGTGATAAGTGATGTGGATGAAGCCCTTGAGATCACACTTGGAAATTTGGCAGAGGATTCCAAGCAAGTGCATTGGACAATGAGGATTGTAAGGATGACAACGAAAGCTAACATTGCTTCAGCTCTTACCAGGTGCCAGACACTCTTATAAGTGCCTTACATTTTAGCATTTAATCCTTACAACAATCCTATGAGGTAGGCACCATTATTATCCCCATTTTGCTGAGGCACAGAGAAGTTAAGTAACTTGCTTGAGGTCACACAGCTGCTTAAGAGGTAGAATGTGGGCTTGACCCCAGGCATTCTGACATCAGCCTACAAAAAAGAATAAGATAGTTTCACACAGCTGAGATTATTGAATCAAAGTAAACTATTCCATTACTGTAGAGAGCAGTGTCAAGGTTTGTACTTTAGTGTGTGTGTGTGTGTTCATTCATGTCCAACTTTTTGCAACCCCATGGGCTGTACCCGCCAGGCTCCTCTGTCCATGGGATTTTCCAGGCAAGAATACTGGAGTGGGTCGCCATTTCCTTCTCCAGGGGATCTTCCCAACCTTGGGATCGAACCCGTGTCTCCTGCAGCCCCTACATTCGCAGATGGGTTCTTTACCACTAAGCCACCTGGGAAGCCCTTGTACTTTAGAGAACCTAACAAAAAGAAAATGATGCCCTAATTTGACTATATTCAGATGTTAAAAGTTCTGTACAATAAGAAGTGTGTGTGTGTGTGTGTGTGTGTGTGTGTGTGTGTGTGTGTGTGTATGTATAAATAGGGACTTCCCTGGTGGTCCAAGTGGTTAAGAATATACCTGCCAATGAAGGAGACCCAGGTTCGATCCCTGGTCTTGAAAGACTCCACGCGCCACCAAGCAACTAAGCCTGCATGCCGCAAACTGAGCCCAAGCTCTGCAACACGAGAAGTCACTGCAGTGAGAGACCCGGGCCCACAGCCAGACCGAGGCCCACCCTCAAAAGCAGAGAGAGCCTGTATGCGGCAACGGTACCCAGTGCAGCCAAAAGAAAACCAAACAATGGGAAGAAGCACAGTTGACTGTTGAATAATATTATGCCAGCTATGGCAGGAAAGGTTAATCTCGATACTATGTAACCAGCCTGTCCAAAGTGGTAAGATATGTGGGGTTCATCTCAGAGGAAGTCCAGTCAGCAACTAAATACACAGGAAAGTGATTTGGTCTTGTTGGTAATGAAAGTCATGTCAAACATGTTAAAACAATGAAACACCTTGAAGAAAGTGGAAGTGAAAAAGTCGCTCAGTCGTGTCCCATTCTTTGCAACGCCATGGACTATGCTGTCCATGGAATTCTCCAGGCCAGAATACTGGAGTGGGTAGCCTTTCCCTTCTCCAGGGGAGCTTCCCAACCCAGGGATTGAACCCAGGTCTCCCACGTTGTAGGCAGATTATTTACCAGCTGAGCCACCAGGGAAGCCCTTATCCCTAGTCAATTAGCTCAAAAAGCTTTGCGAGGACATGATGCGGTGCTGGGGTGTTTGCAGAGAAGCAGGCATGCTCACACATTGCTGGTGGCAATAGAAATGAGTCCTCTGGGGATCCAACTTGACAACATGTGTCAAGAGTCATAAAGTACTCATGTTGTTTGACCCAGTAATTCTCCTCCTGGGATCATATCCTACAGAAATAATTCAGCAGAAGAAGAAAGTTATATGCATGAAAGTGTTGATTTCGGCATTATTTATAATGATGAAAAATTGGAAACTGTAAAAACGTCCAACAATAAGGGAACGACTAGGAAAATTATGGTATATCTACCTAATGGATTTATGCAGCCATTTACAATTATAATAGCATTATTTAGTAATCTAAAAAGATGTTTATGATATTATTTTTCAGTGAAAAAAGCAGAATGCAAAAATGTTTCCCCATATTTATGACAACCGTGGAAACTAGGTCTTATGTGGACAGGGACTAGATGGAAGTTAAAAAGGAAAGAATTGATATGGGAGGGCAGTGAGATTGTGGGTGAGTTTTTTTAAAAGTCACCTCTTGTGGCTGCTGTAGTGTGATTGTGTGATAAAGAACAAATAGGAGAAAATCCAAAATCAAAGAGTAAACCAAAATCAACAGCAGTGAAGTCCTGGTTTATGTGAAAACGACATAGAGGTTTCAGCTGGCTGTGAATGAGGTGAGCCAAATATCACATGGCTGGATGGATAGAGATATGGACTCCTCACATAATAAAGCAGTGATCAGGATGAGGTGTTTATGAGGTTCTGGGACTGTAAGTCCCATAATACCCAGCACACAGTAGGTGTTTTAGAGGAATGAATGAGAGAGGAGTAGTGATGATCCCACAAAGAACGATTAAAGAGAAGGCCTGGTTGTGACTTGAGAACTAGCCACAGAGAAGACAATGTTTTTTCTGGATTGCTCCAAAGAGCCAAGCGATGCCCAATGCATAGATGTTAGAGATAAGTGAATTTCAGCCAAGAATCAAGAAGAAATTTTACGTAGCCTTAATTATCATAATCTCGATTAGGCTGCCTTGTGAGGGAATGAGTTCCCCATCTCTAGAGGTAATCAAACAAGGGTTTGCTTTATCAAGATCTGCCAGAGGTGCTATTAGCATACTTCTCAAAGTAGAGCGTGCTTTAGATTTCATCTTAATATCCCATCAGTGGTAAGATACACTATTATTTTATGTACCACTGATAAAGAAAAAATACATTTACACCTGTGCATTCACACACACAAGGGGGGCAGAGTGAGTCAAATGCAAATGGGTGTTTTTAAAAAATGGGAACTTCAGAGAAAGGTCCTGCTGGTGGCCTGCACACTAGCTAGCTTCAGCCCCTGGTCCCTAGATGTGTGCACACATGTTCTTTTCCTAATGGGGATTTTTTGGTGTGAGCAGCTTGGTTGAATTGGATAGTGTGTTTCCCTAGATGCCTTCTAAAACTCTTGGCAAATCTAAGAGTCGCTAATTCAATGGCCCTGTGGTTCTGTAACTCACTACTTTAAATCAGCAATTCACCATCTAATACTTCAATCGACTTTGATTCCAAAGCATTTTCTAATCTCTGGTGTTGGCCTGGGCCCTGCCAATCAGGTCCCATTGACGCTGAGACGGCAGTGATGCAGGCACATGCCCAGCACCCGCATCCCACAACCCCTCCTGACCCACACTCCAGCACCTGTGGGAGCTTGGCAGCCCTGTGTGATCTCAGAGGTGGCGAAGGGCTTGAGAAGGCAAGGCAGGGCGGCCTCACCTGGGCCATCAGCCTTGCTTGGGTACAGGTAAACCTGGACCTGGTGCCTTTCGCTTTGCCAGTTTCCCACCCTCTTCTGGGGACAAAGGAGCAGAGAAAACTGCCAGGACAGGAGAAGGAGCTTGCGTTTTGGAACCAGATAGTTCTTGGGTCAATCTGCCATGCACCGGGTGTCATCTAGGGAATGCTTTATAATATCTCAGAGCCTCAGTGTTCTCATCTGTAAAATGGAGTGAATATGTGAGCACAGTGAGATAATGCCTGTGCCTATCCATAGCTAAGCTCAAATGGAGTTAAGTTTCCTCCTCCTCCAAGGTCCCTTCTTGCTCTGGGACCACATGACCACATGCGAGTCTTCTAAGGCTTCCTTGTCCATCTCACATGGAGGATGAGATGTGGGACGATTCAGTTCCTGCCTTGGGAGATATGTCTGGGAGGCTTTGGTTGCAGCAGCTCCACCCTTCAAGAGCCAGGGAGAGCATTCTCTTTTCTATGCAGCATACTCAGCTGTCTTGGAGATCAGCACAGCCTCTGCTGTGAGGCAGCATGTGAACTGTTTGGCTTCTGCCTGAGGTTTCTTGGGACACAGAGTAGATTTCTTGGTTTCTCACTGTCTAGTCAAGCACAAACAGAAGAAAGTGTCCCAAGTGGTGTAAAGTTATAGAAAACCTAGCTTTTTGGTTCATTCATCCATCCACCCATCCATCCAACCATAGTTCAGCTCAGTTCAGTCACTCAGTCATGTCCAACTCTTTGCGACCCCATGGACTGCAGCTTGCTAGGCCTCCCTGTCCATCACCAACTCCTGGAGTTTACCCAAACTCATGTCCATTGAGTCGGTGATGCCATCCAACCATCTCATCCTCTGTCATTCCCTTCTCCTCCTGCCTTCAATCTTTCCCAGTGTCAGGGTCTTTTCAAATGAGTCAGCTCTTCGCATCAGGTGCCCAAAGTATTGGAGTTTTAGCTTCAGCATCAGTCCTTCCACTGAATATTCAGGACTGATTTCCTTTAGGATGGACTGGTTGGATCTTCTTGCAGTCCAAGGGACTGTCAAGAGTCTTCTTCAACACCACAGTTCAAAAGCATCAATTCTTCAGCGCTCAGCCTTCTTTATAGTCCAACTCTCACATCCATACATGACTACTGGAAAAACCATAGCCTTGACTAGATGGACCTTTATTGGCAAAGTAATGTCTCTGCTTTTTAATATGCTGTCTAGGTTGGTCATAACTTCCCTTCCAAGGAGCAAGCATCTTTTAATTTCATGGCTGCAATCACCATCTGCGGTGATTTTGGAGCCCAAAAAAATATGAAGTCTGCCATTGTTTCCCCACCTATTTATCATGAAGTGATAGGACCAGATGCCATGATCTTAATTTTCTGAATGTTGAGCTTTAAGCCAACTTTTTCACTCTCCTCTTTCACTTTCATCAAGAGGCTCTTTAGTTCTTCACTTTCTGCCATAAGGGTGGTGTCATCTGCATATCTCAGGTTATTGATATTTCTCCCGGCAATCTTGATTCCAGTATGTGCTTCATCCAGCCCAGCGTTTCTCATGATGTACTCTGCATATAAGTTAAATAAGCAGGGTGGCAACATACAGCCTTGACGTACTCCTTTCCTGATTTGGAACCAGTCTGTTGTTCCATGTCCAGTTCTAACCGTTGCTTCCTGACCTGCATACAGATTTCTCAAGAGGCAGATCAGGTGGTCTGGTATTCCAATCTCTTTCAGAAATTTCCATGGTTTATTGTGATCCACACAGTCAAAGGCTTTGACATAGTCAATAAAGCAGAAATAGATGTTTTTCTGGAATTCTCTTGCTGTTTTGATGATCCAGTGGCTGTTGGCAATTTGATCTCTGGTTCCTCTGCCTTTTCTAAAACCAACTTGAATATCTGGAAGTTCACGGTTCACGTATTGCTGAAGCCTGGCTTGGAAAATTTTGAGCATTACTTTACTAGCGTGTGAGACGAGTGCAATTGTGCAGTATTTTGAGCATTCTTTGGCATTGCCTTTCTTAGGGATTGGAATGAAAACTGACCTTTTCCAGTCCTGTGTCCACTGCTGAGTTTTCCAAATTTGCTGGCATATTGAGTGCAGCACTTTCACAGCATCATATTTCAGGATTTGAAATAGCTCAACTGGAATTCCATCACCTCCACTAGCTTTGTTTGTAGTGATGCTTCCTAAGGCCCACCTGACTTCCCATTCCAGGATGTCTGGCTCTAGGTGAGTGATCACACCATCGTGATTATCTGGGTTCACTCTGTACTCCAAGGCCAAATTTATCCAACCAGAACCATGCCTTGAATACCTACTCTTAATGGGGCCTGGGAAAACACAAGTGGACAAGACCCAATCCTTGACCTTGCACAACCATGATCTAGTTGGGGATACGGATTAGAAATCAAACAGCAGTGATGCAATGTGATGTGATCATTGCCTGAGAGCTGAGGACCTGGCTTGCTTAGGTTCTAGGCGGTTCCATACTGCCTTGTGCTTGCGCTTAGTCGGTCAGTAGTGTCCGGCTCTTTGCAGCCCTATGGGCTGTAGCCCCCCAGGTTTCTCTGTCCATGGAATTCTCCAGGGCAAGAGATTTCTCCCAAGACACTGGAGTGGGTTTCCAGTCCCTTCTCCAAGGGATCTTCCCGACCCAGGGATCAAACCCAGGTCTCCTGCATTGCAGGCGGATTCTTTACTCTCTGAGCCACCAGGGACCTGCTGGCAAACCACCAGGCTGAGACACCAGCACCCTCCACCCGCGAACCCCAAGGCGAGAGTGTGCGGGGTGCACGTGAAGAACAAAGATAAGCCATGTGTCCAGAGTGGAGCGAGTGGTGGGGACAAGTAAGGGTTAATGAAGTCAGAGAGAAGGGACAGATCAGTCATGGGCTCTGCATGATGGGAAAGACTCAGCTTTTACTGAACGTGATGGGGCTCCCTGGCAGGTTCTGAGCAGAGGATGGCCTGTTCTGACCTACAAAGGAGGGCAAGGGTGTGGGCAGAGAGACTGGCAGGCGTTGGCAGCTGCGATGCAGGTGACAGATGAGGGGCCCTAGACAATTGCAGTAGCAGTGGAGGGTGGGACCAGGGGGCCAGTTCCAGGTAGATTTTGCAGGTGGAGCCTGCAGAGTCAGCTGGTGGACTGGATGTGGGTGTTAGGGAGAAATCAAGGTAGCTCTGGGGTTTTGGCCGGAGCAGCTGGCACTGTGGAGCTGCGCTTAATTGAGACAGGGAGCCCGAGGGTGGACAGGCTTGGGGTGCAGAGATGGGGAGCTCTGTTGGGACTGTTAGGTGGGAGATGCTTGCATGGCATCAGGAAGACCTGGTGGTTAGGCAGGTGAGTGGAGAGAGCCTGTCTCTGGGTATAAGTTGGAGCCTCTGCCCACATAAAGCTATGAGGTAGATGAGATGACTTTGAGAAGGGGTAGAGAGAGGAAAGAGAGATTTGTTTTACCCCCCAAACTGCATTTGTCCAGGATACTTAGGCAGGGCCCGTCTCCCCTTTTCCCCAGGCATGCCTCTGGAAGCCAGTTATGTCTGTTTCCTGGTTCTCTCGGTGGCTGTCTCTTCAGTTCCTCCCAGAGACCTGGGAAAGGCAGGGCAGCTTGCAGAGGGCTGTGGACCAAGGGCAGTGTTGGCCTTGGCAGAGGACAGCTGGTCTCCACCCCGAGGGCTTACCAGCTCCCTCCATCTCTTCTGGAGGCAGTGCCCAGCATCCAGCAGACACTCAGGAAATGTTGGCTGAGCAGAGGGATACAGGATCTTCGGAGAGTGGGAGAGCTGGTGGGTTCTGCCTCCAGGTCCCGAGAGGATGCCCGTGGTGCTGAGAAGACGCCCCTCAGAGCAGCAAGGCAGGCTGTGTGGGTGCTGGGGAGCTGGAGCAGTGCAGAGGATCGCCTGAAGCACAGGGAGCCAAAGCTCATCTCTGCCTGATGGGCACCTGCTGCCCGGGGAACTTTGGATTGAAAAATCCATCATGGGCGTGACAGTGAGTGATAATACTTAAAGGAAATCCGCGACATTGGCTTTCAAAGCCACAGTCCCCAGAATGCCAATCTGAGCCTGGCTTCTAGAGCCGTGCCTTTGGAGATGTCCCCGAACGCTCAGCTGGCTTTCTGGTGTGAGCCTGCTGAGAACAATTAATGAAGCTGGGGCTGGGCGTTGGACTTTTTCTCAAGGCTAAACATTGGTTTGCAGAAGTGAGGCCTTGGGACAGGCCCCAGGAAAGTGATGGCTGGTCCTGGTTACAGTGAAATGCACACAAGCATGGGAGAGGCAGACGCGTCACCTTTATTCCAGAACCCTGACAGCTGTGATGAAAGAACTGTTTGGGATTCGGCAATGATTCACTGGCTTCATTAATGGGACCGTGCATTTCTGACAGAGAATCACATATTCATTCAACAAATACACCCTGAGCACCTACTCTGTGCCAGGCACCATCTGAAATTTTGGTATTAAAGCAGTGAGCAAAAGAAGTGCCCTTATGGAGCTTACATTATAGAATATGGAACAAATAATGGGCAGAACAAGTGAGTAAAATATATAGAATTATATAGATGTTGATGAGTGCAAAGCAAACTAAAAAAAGAAAGAGGACAAGACAGGTCCAGGGTGGGAAGGTTCTAATCTTAGACTGGATAGCCCAGGAAGCCTCCTGGAGAAGGTGATCACTGTGTGAAAATCTGAAAGAGGGGAAGGAGTAAGCAAGAGGTATGTCTGGGCAGCAGAATATCAAGTGCAAAGGCCCTGGGGTGGGCCTGACATGTTCAGGGAACAGGAGGGAGTCAAGGGTGGCTGGAGAGGGTAAGCAGGCATGAGATGAATAGGAGGTAGAATCAGAGAGCCCCTGATAGAGTGTTTTACAACTAGAAGAAAACTGAGCCATTCTGCCTAAATTCCCAGTTTTTCAGATGAGGAAACTGACCCCAGCCAGGCAAAGTGGTTTGTCCATAGTCTCACTTTGAGGAGCTGATCTGATTCTCACACTCAGGTTCCCTGACATCCAGATTATTCCTTTTCATTCAGCTCACTTCATCATTTAGAAAACATTTATAGGCATTTCACTTACGAGCGGAAATGAACGACATGCAGAACTGATGGACAGACCTACAGAACGAGGGTAGGGAAAGGATGGACTCTTATGAGAAGGTGCCCGTTGACTGTGTATCTGTCCCATCCTGATGAAAGCATTGAAAAACATCACCCCAGAGCAGATGGAAATGGGGACTTCTGATGTCCCATTTCCCACACTGATTTCTGGACTCTTGTGACGGTTTTAAGTTCACCTCCACCCACCTTTATATATAGAAGTTATTAGATGGAGTTATTAGACTAGGGCTCAGCCTCCAGTGAGACAGGAAGTAAAGTCTGCTGTAATTTGATCAGGATTGCTGGCATAGTGCAAGGCAGTAGGAATTCGCTGGTGACCCAAGGCAGCCTTGGCCTGAGCCTCGTATTGCTCAGGGATGGACCAGTAATTACAGCGTGACCAGTGCTGTGTGGTATTCATTTAAACCGCCAGAGCCTGCCACGTGGCTCTTGTTGACTTGTGTACAAGTCTCCCTCTACCTTGGGAAGGCCTGATATTGTCTGTCTTCTTACCCTTTGGGCCTCTGCTTCCTGTCGGAGACCTTCTCTAACCCACCCGCCTTAAATCTGGCTCACGGTGGGTACATAGGGTTCTCCAGAGAAACGGAACCAATAGGAGACAGATGTATATTTCTTATGAGAAACTGGCCCATGGGATTTTGGAGACTGAAAACCCCAGAATCTTCCATCTGTAAGCTGGAGACCCAGGAAAGACTGTGGGGTGATGCAGTCTGAGTCTGAAGGCCTGAGAACCAGGGGGAACTGATGATGTCAGTCCCAATCCGAGATGTCATGTTCCAGCTCAAATAGAGAGGCAGGAAAAAGAGCTTACATTCCTTCTTCCTCTGTATTTTTGGTGTATTCAGGCCTCCCACACTGGGGAGGGCAATCAACTTTACTGAGCCCACTAACTCAAATGCTAATCTCCTCCAGAAGTGCCCTCAGAGATACACCCAGAAATAATGTTTAATCTGGGCACCTCCATGACCAAATCGACACATAAAGTTAATCATCGTAATGTGGTAGTCAGCATCATGAAAGAGCATGAGGTCACCTGGGGAAGGCAGTCACAGTCGGGAGGGCTGGAGGCAGAGCTGGGGGCCTGGGAGGTAGCCTGGATGAGAGGTTTACATGGAAGGACCATCGCTGAGGCTGTGGGAGAGCTGGGAGGCAGGTGCGTGGGTCCCAAAGGTCAGGGCCTCCAGGAGGAGGGGACGCAGTAGTGGTTAGGGCAGCCAGGTATCTAGGAAGATGGAGATTACCCAGTGTCTGCTGGACTTGGCTCTGGGGACACTCCTCCAGGCTGAGTGGAGTTAGCTCTGCAGGACCCCCTCACCCCCGTGCAGAAAGCTGAGACTTGGAGGGGAGGTGAGGAAGGAGAGACAAGAGGATCTTGGCACCTCTTTAGAGATGTTTGAATGATAAGGCGAGATGTCAGGCCAAGCAAGGTTCTGGGTTTGTTTGTCTCTGTTTTTGCTATAGGAGAGACAAGAATGGGCTTGAAAACTGAGACTTGCTGGAAAGGAGACAAAGGGATGACAAAATCCCGTGTGGTTAGTTGAGAAAGGTTTTTTTTTTTTTGGTACCTAATAAACCTATTGTTCTACTTAGTTCTCCTGTTGAAGAGACCTGCCACCAGGTCTGGTGGCAGACCACCAAAGCCTGCCTTCAGATGGATGAAAATCAGCTGGCTAAATCTAGGTCAGTTTCCTAGTACTGAGGTGTGGTACTTCTCCATCTTGCCTCACAGCAACGTCTGCCCGTCACTGTGCTCCAGAGGCCAAGAGGCATCCGCTCAGCTGAGTCAGGAAGCCTGGGTTAAAGCCCCAGCCTGGCTCCTCGCTAGAGTGACACGTTTGAATGAGGCAGTTAATCTTTCAGGGCCTGCATTTCCTCCTCTATAAAGATGGGGTTAGGGCTAATACCTGCCATGACTTTTTCATACGGTGTTGGGGAAGGTTAAATGGAGAACCTGTAGGATGATACCTGGTAAAACATCAAGCTGTGGGTTTTATTTCTCTCCTGTGCCCGCTTGGAGTCGGAGCCACTGACTAAGTTAAGTGCACAGAACTGCTTGCACACTTGAGAGCCCTGATTTGGTTTTGCATGTTTTATAAAGCATGAGCATTTGTTAGTTTAAGTGAGATCTTGAAGCTTTTTCAAAGAGTCAAACAATTTATACTCAAACTACAGCTTGACAGCCAGACTTGGAGATGCTCATCTTTTTTGCAAGAGCACATGTCTTGCTTCTACACATTATAGAAGTATTATATGTTCATGGGAGAAGATGGGAGAATGCACAAAAAGCACAAAGAAAATTACAGCAACTATATGATCTGACGGTGGGGATAGGACCATAATTAATATGTTGGTGTTTATTCTTCCAGGCATTGTGTGTATATGTGAGTATAAAATTAGAATTTTTAATATATATATCTATGTTGGTATAATTATTTAATCCCCAGTGTTTAAAAGTTAATTTGTTTCCACTTTTCCCCTACAATAGATAATGCCGCAGTGAAAAATGTTTATACATAAATCATTGGGTGCATCTGATTATCTTCTTGGAATAAATCCATAAGGGCATGGCCATTTCAAAGACTTTTGGTAGACGGTTTCAAATTGCTTTCCGGAAAGATTTATATTCTTGCCAGCAGTGTATACCCGTTTCCTCACACCCTCCCCAACACTTGAGTATTAGCATGTTCAAACAGTGATTCGCCAGTCTGACAGGTAGGAGATGGTTCACCAACAGGAGATCAGAAGAGGCCAGTCCTGAGGGGTCGCCTGTAATCCAGCAGCTGGAGGCCTCTCAGAGGAGCCCCTGTTTTATCAGGAACCTGTAGTTCCACAGCCACTGCCTGGATCTCTGGGCCTGCCACTCATTCACTGAGGACCGAGCCAGTGCGTCTGTGCATTTGCCCCCGAGTGGGACTCTCTAGAGAGGTTGAGGTCAGGCCTGACAGGGCCACAGTGCTCAGGTGTGTCTGAGTCCTGGAATGGGGAGAGAACGAGAGAAAGCGAGAGAGAGAGAGAGCATGTCAGGAGGGAGGGGTGCAATGCCCTGCATATCTTCTTGAATGTACTTCTGGACTCACATGCTCTGATGATCGTTGTGGCTCCACCCACACTCCAGCATGCTCTATTGTTCACAGAGCCTGCCCCTTTCCAGACTAAAAGCAGACCTTCTGCAGGCAGCGAGCTTGCAGTGTTCAGAGTGTCTATCCTGGAGAGAGTCTGGCAGGCCGGGTCCCTGGAGGATGCTCACGCTCCTCCTCCTCAGAGCTTTCTTGTTATTCCTTGGGGGCTTCCACTCTCCCACAGCTGGGGCAGTGCCCTGCTGTACCTCCTAACGGCCGTGTATCCACCCTGGATGTGGCCGGAGGCCCAGGGGAGAAGCAGAGGCAGAGAATGGAAACTTCCTGAACTGGTACCCTCGAATGAACTGGGGAGCATTCATTTATCCATCCCTCGAGCTGAGAGTAGGAGAAAAATGAAGATTTTTCTCTGAAGAACTGTCAAAGACCAGGTCCTTTGGTGCCCCTAGGAGCTCACAACCAAGACACACAGACAAGTCCGTAATCAGCAATAAGAAACACAGGCATGAATGGTGAGCCCGGAGTCCCAAACCTCATGAGGTTCTGGAGGCTCAGCTACTCTCCTATCTTTTTCACCTGCTATTTGCACTTTAGGAAATAGCATTCCTGTGGAAGCCAGTGTGGGATGGTGAACCAGAATCAGGTAATGAGGACTAGAGTGGGATGGGTCAGGTGTGAGCAATTGACCTGTTGGCAACCCTTGGTCGAAGTTCCTGGAATTTAAGAGATGTCTGAGTAGGGTCTGGAGGCCACAGAATTCCACAGGTGTGGTGTGAAGGGCTTCCCTCCTAGGAGGCCAGGTATTAGCCTCTGAGTTAGGGGCCAAGGGGATCAGCTGCAGGTGACCTGGGAGAACTGCCCCTACGTGTCTGATTTGGCTGGGAATCGGGATGGGCTTAGTGATGAACAGAGATGAGTTGGAGCCTAAAAGACAGAGGGCCCCGTATGGGCTAATAGAAGAGTCTGGCAGAGAGGGCAGGTGGGTCTAACCTTGAATGGCAGTATCAGCCAGTTGGTGGTGGCTGCCAAGGACCATGTGTTGGGGCCACATCTGGATTCACGGAGAAGAGTGTGGAGATCGGCTAGTGATGTCTGCCTGGGAACGGATGAGAGGAATGGTGGCGTGTATGCTATTTTTGTCATCCCTGATCTCAGGCATTCACGGAAGCTATTTCTGGATGGCAAAGAGAACAGTGTCATGATTTACATTAGTTCCTGGGGAGGAACCTGCATTGGCCCCACAGAAATACAAATCCAAGGTGGCAGAGGAGCAGGAGTCATCCATGGAAGAAAGATTGTCTGAGTTTAGCAGAGCATCAGGGTCCCAGACTTGGTGATCAGGTTCAGATAAGGTTCCAGCCTTAAGGGAGCTGAAACACCAGGGAAACTGAGGCAGGAGCCCAGTCATATGTGCCAGGCCAATCTGGTGAGGGCAGGGAAGGCTCCAGTCCGTAGGCTTCCCTTGGCTTATGATGGTGGGCCTTGGACTCTACCTTCTAATGATCTATCTCCCTGCCCTATTCAGGACCAAATCAGGCCTTGGGTGAGATTGAACCCACTGGGGCTGCCTGGATTTCATCTGATCACAGGCATGTCATGGATCAGCCATATTTGGGGGAATTAGGAGTAGTTCTGGCAAGTGAGGTTTTAGGAGTGTTTTCTGCTTTTCAACAGAGACGTTTTGGACATAGTGGGGGAAGAAGAGGATGGGATGATAGAGAATAGCCTTGAAACATGTACATTACCATATATAAAATAGATAACAGTGGGAGTTCAGTGTATGACTATGATGCAGGGAACCCAAAGGCGGTGCCCTCTGACAACCTAGAGGGGTGGGATGGGAGAGAGGTGGGACGGGGGTTCAAGAGGGCGTGGACTTATGTATACCCAATGCTGATTCATATTAATGTGTGGCAAAAACCATCACAATATTGTAAAGTAATTATCCTCTAATTAAAAAATAAATAGCAGAATGTTTTTTTAAAAAGAAGAGAAAAGTATCTCCTTTTCTTCCCTAAGGAAACCCTCTCCTGTATCCCAAGCACCACCTACATTTCCACCATCAGGTGGTCCCATAGAATGTCCACACCAGAAATGAGCACGTGACCCATCTTTGTCCAGGAAGTAGATCTCTCCCTCTCCCTCTGCCCCTTGGCCAAGGCAGAGAGGTCACCCCTAGCCGAAAGTGCTTCTGTCTGAGCATATCTGAGCATGTTGTATTTCTCCGGGAAGATTTCTCCATCTCAGATCTGATTAGCTTCCCTATTGAGAGATCGTTTTCCCTAAATGGGGATGCGGCTCATGGGTTGCCCATGTCAGTGGGAAGAGCTATTGACGGAAAGTGGTAGGAGATTGTGTTCCCTCGGCAGCCTCACCAAGTGCCCTGTCTTCAGTGGTAATTGGTGAAAGACCAATAGCAGCAGGACCTGGGCAGCCCTGCCTCGCCTAGAAAGGCAGGCCTGCTGTAGAAGAGGGAGGGAGAGTGAGGATTAGTGAGTAAGATCCAGAATCAGACAGGGAATCCCCCCTCAGAATGACACCACGCTCCCAGGTCTTGGAGAGAGCTGGAAATAATAGAATTGAATGGAATTAAGGTGATGCTTGCCTAGGTCACAGGACCACCTGCAATCTACCTTAGATCATCCCTTCCTGAAAAATCCTCTAGGAAAGCTCTCTCTCTCCTTGATTCTAGGATGTACTCCCTCCCCATCTACACTCCACCCAATAGTTTAATCCTTCTGAAATCGAAACAAACCTTGAAACAATCAACACATGTAGTTCATGTTGTATTTTTCTTTCTCAAAAAAAAAAAAAAAAGCTCTAATTCAATTGACAGCACATGTCATTACTGATGGCAGGCTTGAATCAAGGAACTATGGTATATATACAAAGAGTGAAGCTGGCAAAAGAACCCTTGGTTACTAGATAAAAGCTGTGGCTCCAAATGCTCTTGTGAGCTGGCTGGATTCCAATGAAGCTGTCTTTAGCTTATTTCCATGATTCTTTTAGGGGTCCAGGAGAGAAAGACAAGTCAGAGAAACTTGAACACAGAAGGGAATCTATTGAGTTGGGTTCCAAAGAAGTCTGAAGGATGAATGACTTCAAGAAGAGCTGGATCCAGTTACTGGGACCCTCTTCATCCTTTATGTCTGCTTTATGTCTTATATGTGGCAACAGAATGGCTTCTGGGAGCTTGGTCTTAAAAGATACTGGAGAAAGACAGAAATCCCTTTTCTCCCAACATCCATATAGAATCTATACAGAAAAACAGTTGCTGGCCATGCCTGGGTCATTACCGCCTTCAAGGGAAATTACAGTGGAATGGAGATGCGATGCCATACTGGTGAGTGGCCAGAAGGCAGGCAGGGTGTTGTGATTTGACTGATAGCCTGCAGAGAGCCACCTGGGATGGAAGCAGTTCTCTTCCTCAAAGGGAAGAGAGAGATGCTGGACAGATAAAAGGCATAGCTGTCCACTCTTAGGTCAGCCTGAGGGCCTAGAACCAGAATTCATTCCCCCAGGTTTCATCTGAGACTTGACTCTTAGCACCTCTGTGCAAGGAAAGTCCTGTCTGGTGTAGCCCATCAGAGTGACAGGGGACGCAGAGAGGAGGAGGCAGAGGTGGCATTGCTTTGGGGTCCTCCCAGGTCAGGGCTCCCACTGGGCATGTCCCCTCAGAGGGGACATGAGTGTCTATCAGTTCAGTCGCTCAGTCATGGCTGACTCTTTGTGACCCCATGGACTGCAGCACCTCAGGCTTCCCTGTCCACTGCCAGCTCCCAGAGCTTGCTCAAACTCATGTCCGTCGAGTTGGTGATGCCATCCAACCATCTCATGCTCTGTCGTCCCCTTTTCCTCCTGCCTTCAATCTTTCCCAGCATTAGGGTCTTTTCCAATAAGTCAGTTCTCGTCAGCTGGCCCATATATTGGAGTTTCAGCTTCAGCATCAGTCCTTCCAATGAATATTCAGGACTGGTTTCCTTTAGGATGGATTGGTTTGATCTTGTAGTCCAGGGGACTCTCAAGAGTCTTCTCCAACACCACAGCTCAAAAGCATCAATTCTTCAGTGTTCAGCTTTCTTTATAGTCCAGCTCTTACATCCATACATGACTACTGGAAAAACCATAACTTTGACTAGATGGACGTTTGTCAGCAAAATAATGTCTCTGCTTTTTAATATGCAGTCTAGGTTGGTCATTGCTTTTCTTCCAAGAAGCACATGTCTTAATTTCATGGCTGCAGTCACCATCTGCAATGATTTTGGAGCCCAAGAAAAGTGTCTATAGGGAGTATCTATTGAGAAGCAAAATAGCTGGAGAGGCTTAGAGCAGCCTAAGCTGAGTCTATGGGAAGGAAGAGGCAGAGGGGAGACTGCATCTTCCATGAAGATAATACATGGGGATGCTTAGCCCAGTGCCTGGCGCCTGGCGCCCAATCAATAAATGGCAGCTATTATTATTACCCATTAGAGAGCATCCCTCAGCGCCTGCAGCCTGGGCCTGATGGATGCAGGCTGGGTTTGTGTAATGGGGATTATTTGTTAGTCACCTTGTAAAAAGCAATGACAGAAAGGCACAAAACTATGTTACCACAGAGGGATCTTATCTCACGGAAATCAAAAACTGCTGTTTTTTCCACTAGGAAGCAAGAGTACTCTCAGAGATTAAATCCAATTCCTCTGTTAAGACCTCCAGGGGAAGGGGATGTAATTCCCACAGATCTCATTGCTGCTTTTAGGATAATTCTCCTCCAGCCCCTAGGTACCTGGGAGCATGTGTATATGCATGTGTGTGTGTGTGTGTTGGAGGCTGCAGCTTGGAAAGAATGCAAGTTGGAGAATCAAGAGGGCATTGGCATGCAGACGCAGAAGTGTCCCCTTGGAGACCACTTAGGACTTGACTCCAACTTTTCTACCTCTACAGACTCAGGTCAAAGACCAGATATGATGTTCATGGGAATCCATTCCTTTTGATTGAGGGAGGCTGAACCACCCTGCCCACTCTTTGTCCTTTTCCTCCCCTCCCTAGCCACACCTGCCTTCAGCTGCCTCACTTTGCCCCCTTTGGACTGATGGCTCGGGACCTATTTGACAAAATCGTGGCCCGTTACCCGTTGCCATCTAACGACATACACTGTTTTAGAACTACTTAAAACAATTTTGGAAATCGTTACATTTTCAGTTAACAGAGCTGGCAAGAACACATTGATGTGGCAGTACCCACATAGCAATTCCAAGTGGCTACAAAGTCCCCACACGTCAGATTAGGTCCTTTGCTAATTATTTGCTTAATAGCAGCTCTGCCGAACAATGGTTGAAGACCTAAAGACAGCCAGTTCTCCCCATAGAACATAGGGACATTTTAAATTTATGTGGAGAATAGAAGGAAGCATACAAATCACCTCTTATTAGCATACAAGGGAGACTGTGGGTCTGCTGTGAACAGAACATTTATTAATATTAAGCGCTTACATTGCCTGGCACTTTATGATCATTATCTTACTTGCTTCTCCAAACTACAGACCATTATTGTCTAAGTGCTATACACTATTAGTGTCCGCATTTTGCTGATGAAGAAACTGAGGCACCAAGAGATTAATAGATTGGCAGAGTGTTGAAACCAGAGTCTGAATTCAGAACTGGTGCCTACCACTGCCCTAAATGGGAACAGGTGTGGAGGACACCTCATCAGCGTGTAAGAAGAAACCATGATTTTATTCCTTTTAAGTGCTTCATGTCTCTTATGAACATCCAAGAGATACAGCAGCTTCATAAACACGTATCAACTGTGCATTTTGTAATTGCACAAAATTCCGACAATCCGAAAGTACAACATTGTTAACATTTTGAGGGCATCATCCTGAACATCCAGCCACCTGGGGTGAAAACCAGCTAATGAGACTGCTGGAAAGAAAGAATTTTACAGAAAAATTAAATTGCTGCCTGCTCTCCATTTTATTTTTACTTTTTGAAAAATTTACTGGAATTTAACAGATGAGAAAAAATTAACACTGAAAGGAATTGTTAAATTTCAGATAGACATTAGTTTCTAAAATATACCGCTGAAGCAAAGCAGAGATTAAGGAACACATTGAGATGTGCAGTCATTGTTACTGTTATTTTTTATTATTCTTCTTTTTAATTAATTTTTATTGGAGTGTTACTACTTTATAGTGTTGTGTTAATGTCTACCATGCAGCAAAGTGAATTGTTTGTATGTATAGACATAGCCCCCCTTTTTTGGATCTCCTTCCCATCTAGGGAAGGAGCACTGAGCCGAGTTCTCTGAGCTATTCAAGATGTTCTCATTAGTTATCCGTCTCACACCTACTGTCAATAGTGTATATGTGTCAATTCTGATCTCCAAACGCTTCCCACCTCCCCCACTTTCCCCAGCTGGTATGCATACGTTTGTTCCTTTGTGCCTCTATTTCTGTTGTGCAAATAAGGTCATCCTGACCATTTTTCTAGATTCCACTTTCATGTGTTAATACACAATATTTGTTTTTCTCTTTCTGACTCCACTCTGTATGAGGGACTCTAGGTCCATCCACATCTCTCATCCACAAATGACCCGATTTCATTCCTTTTTATGAGTAATATCCCATTTTATATGTGTACCACATCTTCTTTATTCATTCATCCGTTGATGGACACTAAGGTTGCTTCCATGTCCTGGCTATTGTAAATAGTGCTGCAGTGAACATTGGGGGTGCATATATCTTTTCAAATTAGAGTTTTCTTCAGATATATGCCCAGGAGTAGGTCATATGGCAACACTATTTTTAGTTTTTTTAAAGAAACTCCATACTGTTTTCCGTAGTGGCTGCACCAATTTATGTTCCCACCAACAGTGTGGGAGGGTTCCCTCTTCTCTGTACCCTCTCCAGCATTTATTGTTTGTCTTATTATTCTTTTGCAATATTTGTTAACCTCCTGCCTTGAAAGATAAAGAGGTTAGTGTATTTGCTCTTGTTCTTTTCTCCTCAAGCTCCTGGGTAAGTTTTCTTTAAAAATTATTTTACCTGGCAAGGTCTGTAGCATTTATATTGTTTTCTGTACAGTCACTCTCAGAAGTATGTGATTTTACACAAAATCTTCATTAAAAGTCTGTATTTATAAATGGATTTGACACTCACCACCAATTTTTGACCACCTATTATAGATCCCAGAGCTCTGCGTTCTGATGGGTGGCTTGGTTTGCTGAAGTCCCCTATCACATAGCTTTTTCAAGAAGGGCTCAAGGGTGCTGTAGTCTCTGAATTCCTACATCCTCAAGAATGTCTGCCTGTTGCCTAAATACTTAAGATGATAACGTCACTGTGTATACAATTCTTAAGCCATCATTCTCCTGTGAACTCAATTATAAATTGCTGTAAGGCTAACCAGACTTCCTTCTCTATTGTTTGGCTTGGTTTTCTGCTTGGATGTCCATTTGATTTGGGGCTTCCCATGTGGCACTAGTGGTAAAACAAAAAAGCTACCTGCCAATGCAGGAGACTTAAGAGATGCGATTTTGATCCCTGAGTTGGGAAGATCCCCTAGAGGAGGGTGTGGCAACTTACTCCAGTATTCTTGCCTGAAGAATCCCATGGACAGAGGAACCTGGCAGGCTACAGTCCATGGTGTCACACGGAGTCAGACACGACTGAAGTGACTCAGCCCAACATGACACAGTCCTTATGATTCATACTTTTTCCCTTGAAATTGACCACATCAGATGATTACTATCTATAGGAGTCTTGGACACATCATGTACCCTTTGATCTTCAGATTCAGCTCTTTCTATTTCAGAATGTTTTCACTGATTATATCTTTGGATATTTCCTCTGTGGATATGTTGGATCACTTTTGTCAATATTTCATATCCGTGATCTGTATAATTATGTTAACATGGTGGATTTTTTCCATTTATTTATTTAAATACAGATGATTCCCAAGGTGTTATTTCTGCTGTACAGTAAAGTGATGCAGTTATACATACATAGATGCAGTCTTTTTAATACTCTTTTCCATTATGACTTATCTCAGGATATTGATTATAGTTCCCTGCACTATACAGTAAAAACTTGTTGTCTATCCACTGTATATGTAATAGCTTGCATCTGCTAACCCCAAACTCCCAGGACATTCCTCCTCCCCCCTTGGCAACCACACATTTTTTCTCCATGTCTGCGAGTTTACTTCATTTCACAGAAAGGTTCATCTGTGTCACATTTTAGATTTCATATGTAAGTGTGCTGTGCTATGCTTAGTTGCTTGGTCATGTCCGACTGTTAGCGACCCCATGGCCTTTAGTTCACCAGGCTCCTCTGTCCGTGGGGATTCTCCAGGCCAGAATACTGGAGTGGGTAGCCTTTCCCTCCTCCAGAGAATCTTCCCCACCCAGGGATCAAACTCAGTTCTTCCTCATTGCAGGCAGATTCTTTACCATCTGAGCCACCAGGGAAGCCCAACAATACTGGCATGGGTAGCCTGTCTCTCCTCCAGGGGAATCTTCCCGACTCAGGAATTGAACTGGGGTCTGCTGCATTGTAGGCAGATTCTTTACCAGCTGAGCTACCAGGGAAGCCCATATAAAAGTATATCATGTGGTATTTGTCTTTCTGTTTCACACTTACTCACTTAGTATGATAACCTCTAGTTCCATTCATGTTTCTGAAAATGGCATTATTTTGTGGGTTTTTTTAATGGCTGAGTAGTGTTGCATTGAATATATGTGCTACATATTCTTTATCCATTGACTTGTTGATGGACATTTAGATTGTTTCTATGCCTTGGCTATTGTGAGTGGTGCTGCTGTGAACATTGGGGTGTATATATCTTTTTGAATTAGCGTTTTCTCCAGATATAGGTCCTGGAGTGGGATTACAGGATTATATAGCAACTTTAATTTTTTGAGGAACCTCCATATTGTTCTCTTTTCTCCTCCAGCATTTGTTATCTGTAGACTTTTTAATGATGACCATTCTGACTTGTATAACATGGTACCTCATTGTAGTTTTGACTTGCATTTCTCTGATAATTAGAGATGATGAGCAACTTTTCATGTGTTTATTGGCTATCTGTATGTCTTTTTTGGAGAAACGTCTATTTAGGTGTTCTGCACATGTTTTGATTGAATTGTTTGTTTTTGTTGTTGAGTTGTGTGAGCTGTTTGTAAATTTTGGAAATAGTCCCTTGTTGACCACATCATCTGCAAATATTTTTTCCCATTCTGTAATTTGCCTTTTGGTTTTGTTTATGGTTTCCTTTGCTGTCATTTATTTATTTGCTTTTCTCAGACTTGTCTGCCAAGTTTCTGGTTTGGATCCCGGACTTGCTTGTTTCACTCTTCTTCCTTTTCTCCTTCCCTTCGGGCTCCTCTCTCCTTCTCCCTCCCCCTCCTTCCTCTTCAGTTGTTTTCATTGCAATCTTTCATTCTCTTTACCCCATTTTGCAAGCTCACTTCCAGGTCTTTTGGTCATCTTTTTATTTCCCTTTTAGATCCTTAAAACTCTTCTTTGAATCCATTTTTTTTTTTAATCTATAATTTCTCTGAGACTGGAGAACCCTGGTTTTCTGAGCCCATATTGTTTCTTTTGGTATTTCCTACTGAAGTATATGTTTTCCATAACCTTTCACTCCATTAATTCCTTCCTTCCTTACTGTGTTCATTTTTTAAAAATTTCTACTTGTACTCCTCAGGCTCGTCCCCTACTAATTATCTCTGTTTTTTGAATAGGATCAAATATTTGCTGAAGAATAGTGTGCAGAACTCTGGGGCTGGGGAAAGGAGGGATTGTGAACTGGTCGCTTCTGCATTGCAGGTCAGGTTTTGTGGCTCAGATATCCTCTCAATATTTCTACTGACTTTGAGCCAAAACTTCTCTGTGTGATGGTCCAGAGATGCGTGCCTTGCTCATTTGCTGCCTTACTCTGTAGCTTCCCTGAGACAGGGGTGGGGCTCTAGGTTGTTAAGAAAAAAGGCAGCAGGGTCTAGTTCGCAGCTTCCTCATCTTTCCTGCCTCATATGTTGATGGGATCTCTGCAGGACACTGCCAGTTCTCCCCTGGCCAGTTCACATTCCAACACCTTGTCATTCTCATCAAAAGTTCAGTGAAGCTTTTCAGGGGCTGGGATGCATGATTTTAGGGAAATCTGCATTTGGCTGAAGGTCTGAGGATGCTGTCAACATTCCCCCCTCATTTAGGTCCAAATTCTGCAGTCTTTGGCCAATATGCTAATGGCTTGTGCTGGGACCATTTCTTTGCTGAAGATGCAGGTTTTATTCTCCTCTATTTTTGTTCTTTCTGTTGTCAGTGGATTTCAGGAGAAATAAAAAGTGTAAGTGCCTTTGCTTGACATCTTTAAAAAGAAATCTTCTGTGGCATCATTGACTGGGTGCATAGAATTCCACTCTGCCAATTAGCAACATTTAATTTACTAAAATTCTTGGTTGGAGACCATTTATAATGCCTTTTCATCTTGTTTCTTTGCATATAAACAAAGTCCCAATGCATATCCTTGGATATCTGTCTACTTGCCTTCATCCCATTGTAAAGAACTGTGGGGACACCTCAGAGAAGCTAACAGGTTCACCCAAGATCAGATATCTAGTTCCTAGTAGAACCTGCGAATGTAAGCCCAGCTGGGAGAACCCATTTGAAGCTGTCCACCCACCACAAGTCTGCATCTCTGTTCATCCAGCAAAGACCCTTCCCCTGCCTGCCCTCTCACATTTCACTGTCTCCTCCTCTGGCTCCACATTCTTGCAGACTTAACCCCTGTTCTCAAAGGGATTAACTGTAAGAGGATTTCTGTGCAGCTTTTCTCCTGGATTCACACAAAAGGACTTAGATAAGTCTTGGCTTATGGGGCCTTAATGGGCCTTTAGGGGAGACTGGAGCATCTGGGGCCAACTCTAACCAGAGGGAGGAGTCAGGGAGGCTGGGACTCACCTGGGAAGGGCCTTCCAAAGCCTCTTCTTCAATCTCCTCTTTAAAGACCAGATTCCAGGAGTCTGGGCTATTTGTGTGATCCTGATATTTGGGCTTTCTTAAACTGAGGATGAGTTTCCCTGGTGGCTCAGACAGTAGAATCTGCCCGCAATGTGGGAGACCCAGGTTTGATCCCTGGATCAGGAAGATTTCCTGGAGAAGGAATGACCACCTGCTCCACTATTCTTGCCTGGAGAATTCTGTGGACAGAGGAGCCTGGAGGGCTACAGTCCACAGGGTCACAGAGAGTCAGACATGACTGAACGACTAACAGTTTCACTTTCAAACTGAGGATAAACTCTTTGGTGGGCATTCACACACGGATGACAAATAATTGAGTACCTAACAGGCACCCAGGGTCAGCTTCACAGGCATGCCACCTGTCCATTGCAGCAGGCACTGCCCTTAGAAAGGTCCTAGCCTGGTTGAATACTCTGCCGTTGCCTGCTTGAAATTATTAATCACGTTTGAACAAGGGACCCGATATTTTCTCTTTGCACTGGGCACTGATCTGTAGTTGGTCATTCATGTGCCAGATACTGTATGGAGCTCCTGCACCTGGGTAGGCTGTCGTAGGAAGCAGCGGAGACCTGGATCTGAGAGCTGCCGGACTGGGGGTCTTCAAATCCTGCAGGCGCAGTCCAGGTGACCTGGTGTTGAGAGCATAGGGAGGCTAATACAGCTGTGAAGATGGATGAACACCTGGGCAAGGTGAGCCTCCTCTGGCCCCCTCGCCGCCTTTGGTCATATGACAAAGAGCGCCACTGGGGTGGGGGCTGTCTCAGGGCTGCACCAGCGGGGCAGACGAGATGCCTGCTCTGCCTGCCGGGACCACAGCCTGCTGAAGGAGGCTGCTAGGAGAGAAGTTGTTCATTGGGTTTTCCCTCGCTTTTCTCCCATCACCAGTTGCATCACCAAAGCAAAGGAGCCAGTTTTAATAATTGTGCATATAGATCCCAGCATTCCTACCTGACAGGCTGGAAGACAGCCTCCCTCTTGCTCCCTGTCCAAGTCTCTCCCCTTCTCTCTTTTCTTTCTTCTGTTTTATTAGCTGCACAGAAAAAAAGATTTTTATTACTCAAATGAGCTCTCAGCACGTCTGCTAATACACTCCTAATGGGTTTTAAGACTTAAAAGCAACAGTACGGATCACCATTTGCCTGCTCAGCAAGAATTTGCCTGGTGGGAGGGCGGGAGGAGGGAAGGGAGGAAGGCAGGGAACAGGAGATACCTCTGTTGGCCAGACCCACCATGCAAATGAGCTGGGATGCAGTCCCAACATATTAAATGGATCAGAGCAGTTTCTCGTTCACATGTGCAAATTAGGTTAATCAGACCAGACTCAGAAAGAGGAGAATAATAATGCCGTTACTAAGGACACAGGGGCACCCGCAGGGATGCACAGGAACTGGACTTGGACTGGAAATCATCTTTGGGCAATGGGTCATGACCCAGCCATTCAGCCGGGTCCAAATCCATCAATTGATCCCTGCTTTGCCTTTCCACTGGGCCTGGCCTGCTCCGGCAGTTTCCAAGCCACCAATGAGCAGGAAATCCAACTCTGATTTCTTCACCGTCCCCTTGATGCTTAGGATTGAGTGTTGCACACAGGCCAGGCTTCAGAGAGATGCAGAGTGATCTGGGATGATCCAGAGCACAAGACCCAGAGTCTGATAGGCTGGTGCTCTCCCAGGCCCACTGCCTGACCTTGGGAGAGTGATTCGATTGCTTTGAACTTTAGTTTCTGCAGAGGTTAAGGATAGCTTCTTCCAAAGGTGGTTCTGTGGATTAAATGAGATAACACATGCAAAGCACAGTGTCAGATGCAGTAAATATTAGCTATGATTTCCTTCCTTCCTTTTTCTTTCCTGATTCATGAAATTGATTGCAGTTTTCTAAGTTGATTCATAAAAATGACTGCATGATTTCTCTAATCTGATCATCCAGGGGAGGTGCACAAATCGATCCTACTCAGAGAGGGTGCCTTTCAGAAACTGCCTGCCTGGAGCTGCCCCGAGGGTGGTACCCCTTTTACTAACACCCTTTGCAAGCTTCTCTGTCCCGTTTCTCAGGGAGGCAGGTGTGCTTGGCTCAGCCCTCTTGACCACCCAGCTCTCAGTAACAGCAGGACCCTGAGAACCCACTGCCAAGATGTTGTATTTGCTCCCCACGTTTTGTGCCCTGACAGCTGATATGTACAGAACCCTCAAAGCTCAACAGAATGTAGCTTCTCATTGTCGGTAGACATGTTTTCATCCTCTGTGCCTAATTTCATTTCGGAGAACAGTATGTGCCTGGTTCGGAGTGGGAGGGGAGGGTGGTCATCTAGCCAGAGGATGTGGTCCTTACTTGCTGCTGATTTCACTGATCCTGAGCATCTGTCTGTGTTTACTGGCCACTTGTAATACATTTCCTGTGAATTTTCTATGCATT
The DNA here is from genome assembly GCF_019320065.1 of Cervus canadensis. Lineage (NCBI taxonomy): Eukaryota > Metazoa > Chordata > Mammalia > Artiodactyla > Cervidae > Cervus > Cervus canadensis. The sequence continues at coordinate 106,280,915 of NC_057387.1, forward strand.
TCCTTCGCCTGTTTTCTTGGGTCATTTGAATATCTTTTCCCTTTTCAGTAATTTGCAGGAGCTCTTAATAATATTCAGGCATTCATTTTTTTTTGTTATGTACATCGTGCATATTTTTTTCCAGTTGGCTGCTCATCCTGACTTGGTCAGTTGTGTTTTTCACCACACACATCACTCCAAGGATCTCAGTAAGGCATGCACCAGCCCCAGGGTGGGCACAGATGCGCCTATGAACAGTTGGGGTCACATGTGGGAATAAGAACTGTCAAGTGTACATCAACAGAAAAATCTAAATTAACTGCTGTTCCAAATGACCAAATAGGAACTTTGGAATTTTTATTTTTCACTAATTTTTTTTTGTTTTGTTTTGTTTTGGAGTCTAGTTGGTTTCCAATGATATGTGGAATTTCTAAAGCACTGATTTTCCTGTTTGGAAAAAAAGTCAGTTTCTCTCCGAGGTGACAAGGGAGTAGAGACAAAGTGAACTCTCTCCTTCCGGTTGTAACTGGGAACCAAGTAGAAGCAGAATCATTAGAAAATACTTGAGGAAGAGGGTGCTGGCGAGAGAGCTACCACATTTTCCTACTTCCTGAGAGCTAAGCTTGACATCTGGTTCCTGGGGACACGAAGATTCTACATGGGTCTGAGATCTTGATCAAGAGCCCAATTGCAGAAGCAAAATCCCACAGCAGGAGGTGGTCAGTCATTTCTGGACCTAGACTGCTGGGTTAGTAAGGAGTGACATTCCAAAGGGCCAGGGATGATGTCCTGGAGCCCAGCCCTGAGGCCACCAGCTCTGCCTGAATCAGCTGCTTGGCAGCTTCTGATGGTGACCACATAGCACTCCTGCAGACGTGAGTTTAAAGTGCATGACTCCAGCCTTGGTAACATCAAGGCCACCCCCACCCCTGCTGTGTGTTTATGGCTTGGAGTGCTGGTTCTGTGAGAAGTCAGGACAGCACAGAGGAGTCCAAGTATGAATTTTGAAGGAGTCTGCCTGAATCCATGATGAACTTGCCATATCAGAGAGTTTTTTATCTCTTTCTTTTCATCATCAGGAAATACATTTATCAGTTCAGGACTGGTGGGAGCTCTGGGAGGTATATCTTAAGTGCTTAAACCAGCTGATTGAGGTATGGGGCCCATAAGGTGAGATTCCTGGTGGCATCAGTGTGTGAGACATGAAAGTGGTTTGAGTAAAGAAGTTCCAGGCTAAAGAGAGTGTGAACTAAGTGACTAAATTCCTTTCTTTTACTGACTCTTTGTGGAGTATCTACCATGTGTTGGTTACTGGGGGCTTCCCTAGTGGCTCGGATGGTAAAGCGTCTACCTGCAATGTGGGAGACCCGGGTTCGACCCCTGGGTCAGGAAGATCCCCTGGAGAAGGGAAATGGCAACCCACCCTATTACTCTTGCCTGGAAAATTCAATGCATGTAGGAGCCTGGCGGGTTGGTTATTGGGTTGGGTTCTGGAGATAATAATGAAAGACCAAAACAGGTGCAGTCCTTCTCTGGGTGGATCTTACAGCAGAAATTAAACAAGGAACTCATAAACACATGTCCATGACAGCTGTGGGAAGGACACACAGGCACAGCCCAGGGGCTTAGAGCAGGAGGCCAGGAGAACTGGCCTCATGGGAGATGGGGATGGCTGAGCCTGGAGATGGAGGGAGATGGGGTTCAGCCAGGGCAGGCAAGCATCCCCAGCTCCATGGTGACACCCTCCCATCACTCATCCCCCCTTCCTCCTCCTCACCTCCTCACTCTCTTAACGTGAAGCACACCTATGGTGTCTAGTTGAATAAACAATCCTGTTTATTCTGCCTCCTAACAGTCCCTCCAATCTAACTCCCTTTTCATCTGCTCCCCCAACTATATAGTCGTCTTTATACCTCTCCTCCAGTGTCTTCTAAGGATCCCTTCCTTGACGTACTGTCCTCCAGCATCTCCCTTCATTCATTCACACATCTTAGAAGCAGGGATTTGCCTCGCTTATTGTCAAAGAGCCTTCTTTGCAGAACATGTTCGTTATTCAGTTGACTATTGAGAGGTGGTTATGATCCAGACACTGAGGAGACCATGGGCCTTACTAGGGAGAAGGGGCTGGGTTTCCTGGCTGTCAGTGGTGGGTGGAGGAGGCCATTGAGGACAAAGAGCACTGTTAAACACTGCTGAGAGGCTCCGGGAGCATGGAGCTCAACAGAAGGCAACTTAGGGGGACGTCCAGAGCAGTGTTTCCTTCTTTGGCAGGAATAAGAACTAGATCCTGTGCAACTAGATCCTGTGCAACCGGGAGTCAAGGGGAGGGAGTCCTCTTTCAGAGGTCTGGTCTGAAAGACGAGCAAGCCAGGCGGCAGCTGGACGAAGCAGAAGTAGTGAAGGAAAGAGGTGGTGGTGGGGATGCTAAGGATGCATGAGTGTCTGATAGGGAAGGGCTCAAAAGAATGGACAGAGGTGGCCAAGATGGGCTGCAGGCCCCAAGGCCAGTGTTTCACCCTGGATAGTGAGGCTTTTTCTGAGACAGGAGGTGAGCAGAAGTCAGCCACGTACAGGACAGACGGAGGGAGAGACAACCCTGCCCAGTTCTGCAAACCAAGCTCTTAAATGATCCGTGTAAATATGTGGATATAATATTTTCCTGCAAGTTTTTCAAAAGTGCAGAAGTCTCCCCCTTTACCAACTCTCCCCCATTTGCCTCTCAGCAATTTTCTCAGTTTGACCTGCAATCTTCTACATCTTTTCTAAACACTCATGCCATTGTACATATATCTAGATGAAGATCTATACATCCACATAGGTGCAGATATATAGACACAGATATAGTTGTGCTTTTTTGTGTAAGTGGGATATTACAAAATGTGCTCTGCTGAAACTTTGCCCTTTTTTTCAGATGTCACATGTCTTTAGACCTCTTTCTATATTCATATTCATTCTTCGCAGCGGCTCTAAGGATTTCTGTGCCATGAGTTATCTATTTTATCGATGGACATTGGAGTTGCTGCAGTGACCTCTGTGAGAAGCAATGCTGCAGGGAGGGCTGTTGTCCACGTGGATTTGTGTGCATGTGTAAGAATGTCTATTGGATGTACAGCTAGAAGTAGAATTGCCTGGTCAAAGAGTAGGCAGCCTATCACTTTTATATCTCTAATTGTCTTCCCCAGAGCCGTTCTAATTTACATTCCCACCAGTGACCTCAGTTGATTTCTGTACCCTTTCCCCATGCTAGATTTTATCAGGCTTTTTCATTTCTGCCCATCTGATTGTCAAATAGTGCTATCTCATTGTAGTTTTGATTTGCATTTTCCTGGTTATTAATCAGGTGCCTCTTTTCATATGCTTATCCTCCATTTGTACTTTTGCCCCAGTAAATTACCTACTCGTATCTCTTGCCCATTTTTTTTCATGTTGGGACATTTACCTTTTTCTTATCTTGTGGAGCTCATAATATATTATGGGCAAAACTATTTTGTCCATTATAGACATTGTGACTTTTTTCTGTTACTTTTCTATAGCTTGTATTTTAACTTTTTTTTAGTCCCATTTTATTTTATTTATTTTTTAGATTTCTACTTTTATTTATTTTTTTGATAGTGCCATGCACCTTATGGGATTTTAGTTCCCCAACAAGGGCTTGAACCCGGGCCCTCGACAGGGAGAGCATGGAGAATTAACCACTGGACCACCAGGGAATTCCCAAAGCCCACTTTAGAGGTGAAGAAATTGAGTCAGAGAGAGACATTTTAAATGACTTGCCCAGACCTATTTGGATTCCCAGCATTTGTTCCACCAAATTCAGAACCCTTCTGCAGATGGTAAGGCCGTGTCCTCCTGGCCCCCGTTTGGGAAGATTTGTAAAGCTGGACACACAGTGTTATCGAGCTGCAGAGCTGGGTGAGGCAGGGAGACCCATGCTGGTGGCCCCTGCTCAGGTCCACGCCACCTCCTCCATCTCCCTTCTAAATTCCAACGGAAGAATTCCGAAGATTTACCAACCCACAGCTCCTGCTGGCTTGGGACCAGCTGGAGCCCAACAGGCTCGAGGTCAGTGAACCAGTGCCACCTGGAGTCAGGCTGCCAGATTTTACAAATAAAGATAACAGGACACCCAGTTAGTCTGAATTTCAGATACACAACGTGTTTTTTTATTATATGTTCCATGTGATATCCTAGTATATGTAATGCTCCGTGTAATATTCACTTATAGCAAAAGTCCTTTCACTTTTGATCTGAAATCACACTTACCTGGGACTTGTGTTTTCTGTGGCAAACCTCACCTGGAAGAGATGGGGAAGGTAAAGCACCTGAGGAGACTCGGGATCCCTTCCCTAGCCCGTAGCCTCAAGCAACAAGTAGCCTCTCTCCATTGTCTTTCATTCCAGGATACTGTGTAGAGTTCCCGGTGCTCCACAGTAGGACCTTGTTGTCTATCCATTCTACATACGATAGTTTACTAGTCCCAAATCCTAACCCATCCCTCCCTGACCCGCTACCCTTCGACAAATACCAGTCTGTTTTCTATGTCTGTTTGTTTCATAGCTGAGTTCATCTGTGTTATATTTTAGATTCCACATTTAAGTGATACCCTGTGGTATTTGTCTTTCTCTTTCTGACTTACTTCGCTTAGTATGATAATCTCTAGGTCCATCCTTGTAGCTGCAGATGGCATTATTTCATTCTTTTATGGAGGAGTAATAATTCTTTATTAATATTCATCTCCCTTGGACTGCAAAGAGATCCAACCAGTCCATCCTAAAGGAAATCAGTCCTGAATATTCATTGGAAGGACTGATGTTGAAGCTGAAACTCCAATACTTTGGCCACCTGATGGGAAGAACTGACTCATTAGAAAAGCCCCTGATGCTGGGAAAGATTGAAGGCGGGAGGAGAAGGGGGTGACAGAGGATGAGATGGTTGGATGGCATCACTGACTCGATGGACATGAGTTTAAGTAAGCTCTGGGGGCTGGTGATGGACAGGGAGGCCTGGTGTGCTGCAGTCCATGGGGTGGCAAAGAATCGGACATGAGTGAGCGACTGAACTAAACTGACTAAATATCCTCTATATCACATCTTCTTTATCCATTCATCTGTGGATGGACATTTAGCTTGTGTCTGTATCTTGGCTATTATAAACAATGCTGCTATGAACATACGGGTGCATGTATCTCTCCAAATGATAGTTTTCTCTGGACATATGCCTATGACTGGTGTTGCTGGATCATATGGTAACTCTATTTTTAGTTTTTTGGGGAACCTCAATATTATTTTCCATAGTGGCTGCACCTATTTACCTTCCTACCAACAATGTAGAAGGGTCCCCTTTCTCCACACTCTCTCCAGCATTTGTTATTTGTAAACTTTTTAATGATGGCCATTCTGATCAGTGTGAGGTGGTTTGTAGTTTTGATTTGCATTTCTCTAATAATTAGCTACGTGGAGCCTATTTCATATGCCTATTGGCCATCTGTATGTCTTCTTTGGAGAAATGTCTGTTTAGGTCTTCTGCCCATTTTGGGGTTGCATTTTTTAATTACTAAGTTGTGTGAGCTGTTTGTATATTTTGGAAATTAATCCTTTGTTGGTAGCATCACTTGCAAATATTTTCTCCCATTCTATAGGTTGTCTTTTCATTTTGGTTATGGTTTCCTTTGCTGTGTAAAAGCTTATAAGTCTGATTAGGTCCCATTTGTTTATTTTTGCTGTTATTTCTATTGCCTTGGGACACTGAACTAAGAAAACATTGGTACAATTATGTTAGAGACTATTTTGCAAAAGGTGACACTTTAAATGCCTTCGACTTTTAGATTTAGAAATTTAAGGTACAAAGAAATCAAATTACTTGGCAGAGCTGAGATTTTGATCAGATATTTCTGAGTCAAGAGCCCAGGGCTTTTCCCACGTGCACTGAATTTGGGGAGTGCAAGCCTCCTTTTTATGGCCTCTCACCATGCAGGACAAGAGAAGGTCCAGGAGTAGCAAAGGACGTGAGGAGACAGAGTAGTTAGAATACAGAGGGGACTGCTGGAGAGAGAGTAATGTGTGTTTTCTTCAAGACTCTTATCACCTTAAATGGAGTGAATCTGCATTAATTCAAATTAAGTAAGTATTTAATTGACTCTGACTCCATTTCCAGGAGTGAGTTCACAGCCCATGTATGCATCTCTGGGCCTCTGAATTTTATGTATTTTCCACTCTTTTAAATATACCTTTTATAAATTTTTTTGAAACTACCTTTGTGCTCAGACGATCAGTCATGTCCATATCTTTATAACCCCACAGCCTGTAGCCCACCAGGCTCCTTTGTCCGTGTGATTTCCCAGGCCAGAATACTGGGGTGGGTTTCCATTTCCTCCTCCAGGGGATATTTCCGACCCAGGGATGGAACCTGAATCTCTTATGTCTCCTGCATTGGCAGGTGGATTCTTCATCACTAGCACCATCTGAGAAGCCCCAAATTACCTTTACTGAGGTGCAATTAACATACAGTGAAATGCACTCATCTTCAGTGTACAGTTGGACACGTTTGGACGGGTTTGTACATCTGCCTCACTAACCACTACGATCAGGACACAAATGTTTCCATCACCAGGAGAAGGTCCTCTGTGTCCCTTCTTCAGTCATTCCTCCCTCTCCCGACCCAGTTTTCTGATCTGCTGCCACTTCAGGTTAGATTTGTCCTAATGGGGTGTCATGTAATATAATGAGACAGTAAAATCCTACAACATGTGTACTCCCCTGTGTCCGGTTTCTTCCAGTGTAGTGATTGTGAAAGTAATCCATGTTGCTGCCTGTATCAGTAGCACATTCATTTTTCCTGCCAAATAATATCCAGTTGTGTTACCATACCATAATTTGTTTATCCATTCACCAGTTGATGGAAATTTGGTTTATTTCCAGTTTTGAGCCTTCATAAATAACTATGGATGAACATCTGTCTAGAAATCTTTGCATGTTTTCATTTCTCTTGGGTAGATACCTAGGAATGGAATTGCTAGGTCACATGGGAGGAGTATGTCTAACTTCATTAAAAAATGCTCAGGGTCTTCCCTGGCAGTCTAACGGTTAAGACTCTGCACTCTCAATGCATGGGGTACAGTTCCCATCCCTGGTTAGGGAACAAAGATACTGCATGCCCAGCAGTGCGGCCAAAAAAAAAGAAAAAGTTGCTCAATGATTTCCCAAAGCAGTTTTACTATTTTACATTCCCATTAGCCACATGTGGTGGACACACCCTTGCTAAAACTTGGTATTCTCTGTCTGTGAATGTTAACCATTCTAGTAAGTGTGTATCTCATTGAGGCTTTAATTTGCACTTCCCCAGTGGCCAGTGATGGCAAACATCTTCTCATATGTTTGCTGGCCATTTGAATATCGTCTGTTCAAGTCTTCTGTCTTCTGCTCATGTTTTAATTGAATTGTTGAGTTGTTTGTCTTATGACTGAGTTATAAAACTTTTATACATATTCATAATACATATAAAATATATGTATGTATGTATATAAATATATAATAAATACACATCATATGTAATAAATATATATACATATAGTTTTTCTAGCACCATTGGTTGAAAAGACTATTTTAAATCATTTTTTTATTAAGATGCAACATAATTAATTCCCTGTGTGCATTCTCAGTTGCTTCAGTTGTGTCCAACTCCACACAACCCCATGAACTGTAGCCCACCAGGCTCCTCTGTCCATGGGATTCTCCAGACAAGAACACTGGAGTGGGTTGCCATGCCCTCCTCCAGGGAATCTTCCCGACCCAGGGATGGAACCTGTGTCTCCTTTGTCTCCTGCGTTGCAGGTAGATTCTTTACCCACTGAGCTACCTGGGAAGCCCAGATTAAATCCTTACTAGCCCTTTAGTTTTTCACCTTTTTCTTTCAATCAACAAACATCTGTTGAGTTTCTGTTACATATCTTACATTGTTCTAAGTGCTGAGCATCAGCAGTAAACAAGGTGGGAAAAGACCCTGATCTCATGGAGGTCTTAGTCTAGAGGAAGGAGTCAGATAATCAATAAATTAACCAACAATAATAATAGTGAACCAAGTACTAGAAAGAAAAAGAAAATGGGGTCCAGGAACAGAAAGTAGCAGGACATGCTGGAGTGAGAGGGATGGAAGCAGCAGGGCCTAGGCTCTCTGCAGATGGGCATTTAAGAGAAAAGCGTCAGGACTTCCCTGGCGGTCCAGTGGCTAAGGTGCACGCTTCCGTTGCAGGGAACCTGGGTTTGTTGCCTAGTTGGGAAAAATAGATCCCACATGCCACCAACTAAGAGTTTGCATGACACAACTAAGACCAAGCACAGCCAAATAAACAAATATTTAAAAAGAGTGAGAGAGAGAAAAGCCTCATTCCAAACGCCACTCCCCCGCTATTGGCAGCTCAGCCACTTCTGGCAAAGCTGCATCTTAAAGCAGTGACTTTGCTGCCCAGTCTGCTGGGAATGACCTTAGCAGCTTGCACTCCTTCATGCATTTCTGTAACCAAAGGCCGTGTCTGAAGCACACTAAGTGAGCTGGTCACTGTGCTTGGCCCTGGGGAGAAAGAGATGAATGGATAAAGGAGGGAAGGCTGGAGAAGGGGCCCAAGTCACGGCTTCAGCAAGAGCCAGCTGAACAAGAGTCTTCAATGTGTGGACATTGGGTCTGTCCCCTGGAGGCAGGGGAGCTCCGTGAAATGTCTGAGGCCACGACTGCTCTTGCTGCTGTGCGGCTAGCAGATTTGGGGTTTGGGGAGGTGGAGGGGATGGGGGACAAGTAGGGCTGGGCCTGGGAGGTGTTGCCATAGGCCAGGTGGGCCAGGCTGCAGGTTTGAACTAAAGCAGTGGAGATGGGGAGGAGGGGAGAAAGACTCCAGGTTTCTGACTTGAGTGGAGGGGGCTGATGGTACCAGAAATTGGTTAGGCAACACAGGAGGAACACTGAGTCTGGAAAGGGTGGCTGGGGTGAGGAGGAACTCATTTAGAGGAGCTTGTTTCGGGGCTACTGGGAGTAGGGCACATCTGGTAGAAATGTCTGGGACTTCACTGCACTTGAAGGTCTAACACTCAAGATGGAGATCTGGGCTGGAGGTCAAGTCTTTCCAGCTATCCACATGGAGATCATGGTTGATGCCAGAGGCAGATATCGTTCCAGGAGGAATCTATATAGTTACCTACTCTGTGTCAGCCTCAGCGTCCAGCACATTACTAAATATATAGAGGTTAACACATTTGGTTCTGACACTCAACTCCTTTTGTTCATACCTCAGCCTTTCCACTCACCACTAACTCACTTCCCTTCTCTACATCTCTGCTTCTTGTCTACAAAAGGGTAGTAATAATAAATTTACACTGTGGGAGTATTTCAGTTCAGTTCAGTCACTCAGTAGCAGCTGACTCTTTGCGACCCCAGGGACTGCAGCACACCAGGCTTCCCTGTCCATCACCAACTCCTGAAACTTGCTCAAACTCATGTTTATTGAGTCAGTGATGCCATCCAACCATCTCATCCTCTGTCATCCCCTTGTCCTCCTGCTTTCAATCTTTCCCAGCATCAGGGTCTTTTCAAATGAGTCAGTTCTTCCCATCAGGTGGCCAAAGTATTGGAGTTTCAGCTTCAACATCAGTCCTTCCAATGAATATTCAGGACTGATTTTCTTTAGGATGGACTGGTTGGATCTTCTTGCAGTCCAAGGGACTCTCAAGAGTCTTCTCCAACACCACAGTTCAAAAGCATCAATTCTTCAGCACTCAGTTTCCTTTATAGTCCAACTCTCACATCCATACATGACTACTGGAAAAGCCAAAGCTTTGACTAGATGGACCTTTGTTGGCAAAGTAATGTCTCTGCTTTTTAATATGCTATCTAGGTTGATAGCTTTTCTTCCAAGGAGCAAGTGTCTTTTAATTTCATGGCTACAGTCACCATCTGCACTCATTTTGGAGCTGAAAAAAATAAAGTCTGTCACTGTTTCCACTGTTTCCCCATCTATTTGCCATGAAGTGATGGGACCAGATGCCATGATCTTAGTTTTCTGGCTGTTGTGTTTTAAGCCAGCTTGTTCACTCTCCTCTTTCACTTTCATCAACAGCCTCTTTAGTTCTTCTTCACTTTCTGCCATAAGGGTGGTGTCATTTGCATATCTGAGGTTATTGATATTGCTCCCGGCAATCTTGATTCCAACTTGTGCTTCATCCAGCCTGGTATTTTGCATGATATACTCTGCATATAATATAAATAAGCCAGGTGACACTATACAGCCTTGATGTACTCCTTTCCATATTTGGAACAAGTCTATTATTCCATGTCCAGTTCTAACTGTTGCTACTTGACCAGCATACAGATTTCTCAAAAGGCAGATCAGGTGGTCTGTGTTCCCATCTCTTTAAAAATGTTCCGCAGTTTGTTGTGGTCCACACAGTCAAAGGCTTTGGCATAGTCAATGAGGCAGAAGTAGATGTTTTTCTGGAATTCTCTTGCTTTCTCTATGATCCAACAGATGTTGGTAATTTGATCTCTGGTTCCTCTGCCTTTTCTAAATCCAGCTTGATCATCTGGAAGTTCTCGGTTCACATACTGTTGGAGCCTGGCTTGGAAAATTTTGAGCATTACTTTGCTGGTATGTGAGATGAGTGCAATTGTGCAGAAGTTTGTACATTCTTTGGCATTGCCTTTCTTTGGGATTGGAATGAAAACTGATCTTTTCCAGTCCTGTGACCACTGCTGAATTTTCCAAATTTGCTGGCATATTGACTGCAGCACTTTCGCAGCATCATCCTTTAGGATTTGAAATAGCTCAACTGGAATTCCATCACCTCCACTAGCTTTGTTCGTAGCAATGCTTCCTGAGGCCCACTTGACTTCGTATTCCAGGATGTCTGGCTTTAGATGAGTGATCACATCACCGTGGTTATCTGGATCATGAAGATCTTTTTCAATAGTTCTGTGTATTCTTGCCACCTCTTCTTAATACCTTCTTCTTCTGTTAGGTCCATACCATTTCTGTCCTTTATTGTGCCCGTCATTACATGAAATGTTCCCTTGGTGTCACTAATTTTTTTGAAAAGATCTCTAGTCTTTCCCATTCTATTGTTTTCCTCTATTTCTTTTCATTGATCACTGAGGAAGGCTTCTTTATCTCTCTGTGCTATTCTTTGGGACTCTGCAGTGGGGGTATTATGTGGATTGAATTATTTAGAATGTGAATATCACTCAGAATAGTGTTTAACTTTGTGATCAGCACATGTTAGTTAATGATGTGTATTGGTCGCTCAGTCATGTCCATGGGCTTATAGCTCTCCAGGCTCCTTTGTCCACGAAATTCTCCAGGCAAGAATACTTGAGTGGGTAGTCATTCCCTTCTCTGGGATTCTCCCAATCCCGGGATAGAACCCAGGTCTCCCGCATTGCAGGCAGATTCTTTACCATCTGAGCCACCAGGGAAGTTGGCTTAGTTAATGATACATGCATGCTAAGTTGCTTCAGTCAAGTCCAACTCTTTGTGACCCTATGGACTGTAGCCCGACAGCCTCCTCTGTCCATGGGATTCTCCAGGCAAGAATATTGGAGTGGGTTGCTTTTTCCTTCTCCATAATGCCCTTTAATTCTCACAAGACACCTATTAAATAGGACTTATCATTCCCTGTGTTACAGATAGGGGGATCCAGGGTCTGACAAGTTCATGCCCAAGGTCATGGAATCAGGAAGTGTAAGAACCAGGATATGAAATCAGGTCTGCATGGCCCTAAGAGTCTACCATGCAAACCTAACTCCCATGATGGACCAAGGCCTGGGCATTCCTTGACTTTTTTAATAACTCGGCCCCTCTGGGCAGAGGGGCACTTCCCAGTTGGCTCAGTGGTAAAGAATCTGCCTGCCAATGCAGGAGACACAGGGGATGTGGGTTAGACCCCTGGATCAGGAAGATCCCCAGAGAAGGGACTGGCTAACCACTCCAGTATTCTTGCCTGTAGAATCCCATGGACAGAAGAACCTGGTGGGCTGCAGTCCACAGGGTCACAAAGAGTTGGACATGACTGAACAGGAGCACGACAATCTGGGCGGAGGATTTCTGACACTTGGCTGAGCCCTCAGCCACTCTGTGCCATCAGCTTCTTCCCACCCCCAGCCCACCCAGCAGACCAGTCTGCAGGCCTTCTGCACGCATATGTAGGACTATCTTTCCTACCTCCTCCAATTGCCCTTACTCTTTAGAATCCAGATCCCCCCTCATCTCCCAGGAAGCCTGCCCTGACCGCCCCAGTTTCCAGGAGCACCCCTCCTCTGGGCAGCCTTAGCTCTGGTGGCCCAGCCCACTCACTGGGGACGTGTGTGCACACGGCCAACCTTTGGCACTTCAGGGCATAATGTTCCTCTTGTACCTGGTGCAGTGTCTGAGTCAGATGCTGTGTCCCCTCCCTGAGTCTCAGGATGGAGGGACAGAGGGGCCTCTGAGTCAGTGCTGCAGGAAGTCTGTTCTCCATGCCCACTGGCCTGCATTCTGCTCCGGGTGCCCATTTGGAGAAGAGAGCTTGTCAGGGGCCCTGGCTGAGAGAGTGTGGCAGCCTGGGGCTGCAGCCAAGAGAGCAGACTTGGAAGAACTTGGGGCTATTAGCAAATAAAGCACAAATCGAGGCCAGGGGTTCTGACAAGAGCCAGGGTTAAGGAGCCGGCTGAGTCATGGCCCCGCAGGGAACAGGAAGACAGCCAGCCCTTACGGGTTCTATCACAGGATGCCTGGCCTCTCTGATCCTCAGTTTCCTCAACTGTAAAATGGGTATGACTTTGGTATGGCCCTCCCAGGGTTGCTGTGAGAACTCTGTGCAGCACCATGGGAGGTCCTGGTAGGTTTCCCTTCCCTCGTCCCTGGCTCTCCAGGAAAGGGAGACATCCTGCTGAGGGCAAGCCTTCAGCAGTATATTGGAGACACGGAAGGTTGTGATTTGGGAGAGCGGAGGGAAGACAGTATTTCTCACGGGTGTGGGCCTTGCAGCCCTGGGCATTAGCTGTGTAAAGGGTGCTGTGATTGGAGGGGTGAATTGCCATCCACACATAAGGAGGGAAGAACTGGCTACTGCCAGCTTATAAATCCTCAGTGATGCCAGCTGTAGACTTGGCCTTGGGCTGGACTTGGGTGGCGCCAGGGTGCATGAGGTGCCACCTCTGCCCTCAAGGAGCTTCCTGGTGATAAGACGAAGTAATGGGGCATCTCCAACCACGGTGTTAGGTAATGAGCAAGGGGTTGGGCCAGGACCGCAGAGCTCGGGAGAAAGCAGATTGGTTCCATCTGGTGCTTACATCAGTGTGTCGTTTGCCATGGTCTGGCCTCCCGCAGGTGGACTGAGGCCCCTGTGTTCTCCTGAGGGGAGGGGGATCAATGCCGAGAAGGGCGCACACGTGGGTTTGTGCCGGCAGGACTGAGCTGGGTGGTGACCTGAGAACCTTGACCTCCAGCTGGAGAAACACAAGAGCCCAAGATCTACAGGGAGCAGAGTCTTTCACAAACATTATCCCACTTTATCCTTCCCCCACCCCCGGAACGTACAGAGGATCCCTTAACATAGCCCTTTTTTATCCAAAGCCCAGAGAGGTCAAGCAATTTGCCTAGAGCTACACAGGAAGCAAGTGACACCGCCAAGCTTCCCACTGGGGCCCTTCCGGCTCCGCCAACCTAATCTTTCCCACATGCCCCCTCCTGCCAGCCTCATGCCTTCCCAGCAGATGGGCCACTCCCACACCTCTGCCAAGCCCTGCAGAGGAGGCTGCGTCCTGCCTTCCACCAGAGGATGACGGGCAGCCGCAGGGGCTGGCCCATCCCAGTCCTTCCTGTCCTCCCCAGCTGCCAAACCACTAATTAGTGGGCCTGGCATCGCAGACTCCAGTGCGTGCTAGCAATTGTTCTTGCAGCTTACCTCCAATCATACCTCCCCAAGAAAGCCTGGCCACTGCAGGCTATATTTAGCAGCGGCTACTTGGCAGGGAGGGGTGGGCTGGCTAGAGATGGGAGGGAAGGCAAAGTCTGAAGCCTTGAGTCCCCACCCTGAGAGGGGGATGCCAGGCCAGCCTCCCCTCCATCACCTGCAGGCGCAGTCTCGATGCCGTGGCTCTGGGATTGCTGCACATGTTTGGTTTGAATATGATGGATGATGAGCTCTGTGTAAAATAGCAGTTGAAATCTTCAACAGCAGACTTCTGTCTTCATCCAAACTGCCTTGTTTTCATTGACAGGTTTTGTAATAAGCAAGCTTCACACATTTGTATGTGTATGATACTTTTATATTAATGTCATCTGTTTCATATATTGAAATTCCGTTCAAGGTTTCCTTTGAGTGGGGTTTGTTTCCTGAAAAGAAAAAAGCTGGAAGCTTCAGCCTTGGTGCTTAGGGTGTGGTGCATGGACCTCACCTGGGTGCTTGTTAAAATGCAGAATCTCAGGCACCATCCCAGACCAAGCAGATCAGAACCTGTGCTTTAGAAAACCCATAGGCAAGTTCTCTGCTATTTCAGAAGCACTGCCTTCGCATACACCACTAACCGGGGGATTCTGCCTATGAAAGGCAGACTCATGAGATTGCCTTTGTGAAAGGCCTGGCTTCATGAGATTCTAATTCAGAAGTAGGGCAAGGCCCAAGCAATCTAGGTGTTTCAGAGCATGCCAGCCATAGTGCAAGCCTTCTGTCTGCTCCCAGAGATGGTACTGTTCACACTCCGCTAATTGCATCAAGAAGGCAGGCTGGTGGGTGAGCAAATTCAGAGAAACAAGCTTTCCTGTGAAACTCCTTCCTTTCCTCCCCTGAGGTCCCTGACCCCTGGGGAAAGGGTGACAACCTCTTCAAGCTCAGCCTTGGGAAAAACTCACCCATGACCCACAGCTTGGCGTGTTCTCCCCTTTGAACAGAGAGTGTTCTCCCAAAGAACAGAGATGTTTTTCAGTGGCAGAGAAAGAAGGACTGACAGTGGACACTCTGGGGACCAGGCCTGTCCCCACAAGGAGCAGCTGGTGTCTCAGACCAGCCCCACAGACTCTTCTGAATCATATTCTCCATAACCCACTCACCAAGGTTCTTTTCTGCCCTTCCTGTCCGTTCTGATCTTCCCACAGGGAAAAGTGCTCCTAAGGAGAGAGATGATGTCCCAACGGAGGTGGGAGGGAGGGGAGAGACAGGTGACCAGACAAACTGGATTATCCATATTCTGGAGGGTGAAGCCCTGAACGATGGTGAGGGACAGGGAAGCCTGGTGGGCTACAGTTCATGGGGTCGTGAAGATCTGGACATGACTTGGCAACTGAATAACAACAGAAGTGCACAAAAACACTAAGGAATTTTTTAAAAGCCCTGGATGGTTGTAGAAGACCCCTAATGAGCCCTCAACCCCCAGTCTCTCCTGCTTTAATGCATCCTTCCTCGGGCTCCCAGGCCCTGCCATTCCCTGCTCTGAGTCCTCTGGGGCTCCCTGGAACTCTCACGGTCAGTTCAGATGCCTCTGCAGGACTTCCAAAGTCTTGTGCCCTAGGAGCTCCTGCTTCCCCAGCCTGAGTCTTTGCCTGTCCCGTACGTGTCTTATGCTCCAACTGGAAGACTTTCTGTC
This sequence comes from Cervus canadensis, assembly GCF_019320065.1. Lineage (NCBI taxonomy): Eukaryota > Metazoa > Chordata > Mammalia > Artiodactyla > Cervidae > Cervus > Cervus canadensis. The sequence goes on from NC_057387.1 coordinate 106,296,494, forward strand.
TCCTGCTCTGAGTTCACCACGCCCTTCCATGTGTCTCTGCCTGCACACCGGCTATTCCTTCTTCCAGTGATACCCTTTCCCCCACCCACCGGCAGGTCTCCTACTACAACTCACCCCAGGACCCACCTCATTGTTCCATCATTCTTTCAGTTATTCAACAGAAAATCAGTGAGTTCCTACCACGTGCTGTGCACCAAGCTAGAGTCTGGAGTGTAAAATGACAACAACTGAAGTATCCACAGACCAGTAGGCTTCAGGATAATCTCTCCCCACCTGCTCCCTGCATGTTAGTGATGAGGAAGCGGTGGCAAGACTGGTCCAAGGACCTGCTCGGGATAAACGACTAGATGCAGGAAGTCTGGGATTGGAATGCAGAGTCTGACTTGGAGCCCAGGTGTAGGCGCCTGCCGTTGGGCAGCCCTGTTGCCAAGGCCTCTTCTTAACATCATGAACCTCCTCATCCCCCATCCTCCTGCGGCCCCTGCCCCTGCCCTGGTCCTCTTCCCTTCTCCCAGCACAGAGGTGGGAACCACTGGGCATCCGGTAGCCCAGATCGGAAACCTGGAAGCTGTCTCTTGACCTCTGCCCTCCCCATCACCCCCTCCTGTCTGTCACCTCCTAAAATCTCTCTCCAGTCCTTGCCACCTCCTTGTCCAAGGTTCCCTCATCTCCCACCTGGAATATTGCTTCTTTCAGTCTCGAGCCCCACACATCATTCATTACCGAGAGCAACCAGTTCACGACCAGTCTCACGCCAGGTCACTTCAGAGTGGCTCCCACCAGCCTCAGGTGCCGCCCTCGCCCTGTGCCCCTGCCACCTGCCCGTCTGTCCGCCCTGCTCCCGGGCATCTGCACGAGTCACCCCGTCTGCCCGGCGGCTCTGCTCATCCCTCACCCCGCCGCCACCCCAACTGCATCTCATCTAATTGTGCCCATTCTTCAGCTCCCAGCTCAAGATCCATCACCCAGAGAACTTCTTTGGATCACCTGTTCAGCTCAAATACCTCTGCTTCCCACATGGAACCGTCTCGCTTTGTGATCACACACTTACAAGTGTCATTACTTTATTAACACCTGTCTTCTTCACGAGACCCCAAGCTCCTGGAGGACAGCGGCCTTGCTAGTTCTGCTCTTCACTCTGTTCCTAGCATCTGGCAGTGCCCAATGTTTAGCAGACGTGCCAGAAATATTCAGAAATATTCCATGAATGAATGACAGGGGTGCTGTGAGATCAGACTGGAGAATGCATGTAAAAGCACACAGTACTCTCCCTCACATAAAACAGGTGCTCAATTATTAGCTAATAGTAATTGCTGCTGTTAGAACTCTTCTTGAGCAAGCCTTACCTGATGCCCAAAGCGGGGGGTGGGGTGGGGAGGCATGGAAATTGCAGATCCCTGGGGGTGTTGGCTGTGAACAGCTGGAGAGGGATTCTTAGCCAAGAGTTGTGGGTGGTAGCTGCAAACAGCTGGGAAGGTGACTGTGAACAGCTGGGGTGGTGACTGCAACTGTCTCAGGGTGCTGGCTGTGAACAGCTGGGGTGGTAATTGCACACCCCTGAGGATACGGTCTGCAAATAAGCGGGTAGCGACTGCAAACAGCTGGAGTGTTGAATTGCAAACACCTGGGAGCGAGGGCTGCAAACAAACGGCCGGGAGGCTGCAGAACAGCAGGTGGACAGGCGCGCCTGTGTGTGTGTGTCGGGGTGGCCTGCTCTCCCGCACCAGCCACAGACTCCTTCCGCCAGTAGCCCCCAGCCCACACACACACGTGCACACACACACACACACACACATCCTCCTCTCTCCATGCAGAGTGGGTTGAGACCCCACAGGCCTCCCTTGTGAGGACACAAACAAATCCGGTGCACTGTCTGATCACCTGCGTGACTTCTTTCTTCCCACCCTCCTTGTGTCCCAGACAAGCCGTCCACTCTCAGTCCCTCCCCTGGAGGCACCCTGCCCATCCTACAGATCCGAGTTCCAGCGTCACTTTATCAGGACGAGACTGGGCTCTCCTCCTGCGTCTTCCTCACTTCTTCCTCCTCAGTGAGAATCATAATTACCCTTCCTTCATCTGCATAGACTTGTGAGCTGCTCTAATTAATGCCCGCCTCCCCTGCTGGGTCATAAGCCTCTCGAGAGAACATGACTGTGTTCACCACCCAGCCCTGGAACCTGGCACACAGTAGGTGCTCTTAACTCTGAGATGGGTATGACGAAGGATGGAGGGGACAGAGAATTCCAGGAAGTTGGGGGCAAAAAAATATAGCTACTTATGGAGTGCCTGGGGTATACCTGGCCCTGGCAGAAGTCCCCTTCTTGTTAGCGTGGAAGATGCTTGCATGTTTCTTCAGGGAGGCGGAAGCCCTTGATCCCCACCCTGACTCAGCCACTGCTTCACTGAAGACCTGGCCTGGTGGAAATCTGCTGGGAAAGAACAAAATAGGTCCACGACTCTCTGCACTGACCACCCTTCACCCTACTTCAGACACAACAAGGAAGGAACCCAGGACCCTGTGCCTCAGTTTCCCATCATTAAGAGAGGGATTTGGACTCCTGAGTGATCCCTGAGGACCATGGAGCTGTGATAGTCTGAACTGGGGACTGATTTCTCTGGGAGCTCCCTGCATGTTCATCCTAGAACCAGCCGGGCCTTCCCAAGAAAGAGTCTGGCCATCAATGCCCATGACCTCAGCCTGGAAAGGGTCTGCTGTGAATGCTCTCCTGGCTCCAGGCCACAGGTTCTAGTCACTGAGTTGCCTGCAAGAATCCCACAGATCTACAAATCAGGTATAGAGCCCAGACTCAGGCACATAAGCCCAGTAAGAGACCCTAAATAATTATACTTTCTTGTTGTTCAGTTGCTCAGTCATGTCCATCTCTTTGCAACCCCATGGACTGCAGCTCACCAGGCTTCCCTGTCCTTCACCATCTCCTGGAATTTACTCAAACTCAAGTCCATCAAGTTGGTGATGCCATCCAACCATCTCATCATCTGTTACCCGCTTCTCCTCTTGCCTTCAATCTTCCCCAGCATCAGGGTCCTTTCTAATGAGTTAGCTCTTCACATCTTGTGGCCAAAGTATTGGAGCTTCAGTTTTAGCATCAGTCCTTCCAATGAATATTCAAGACTGATTTCCTTTAGGATGGACAGGTTGGATCTCCTTGCAGTCCAAGGGACTCTCAAGAGTCTTCTCCATCACCATAGTTCAAAAGCATCAATTCTTTGGCTCTCAGCCCTCTTTATGGTCCAACTCTCACATCCATATATGACTACTGGAAAAATAATTATAGTACTCAACTGGTAAAACACTAGGGTTCTGTTCTCAACAGAAGCTCAGAGAGGCTATGGAACTTGCTCAATGTCACACAGCTGTAAGTAACAGGACTGGGCTTTGGACTGAGGCAGGTAAGCTCCAGAGCGCTTACTCTTGACCCCTGCATCATAGTCTGAGACACCCAAACACCCCCACTGCCAGACACACCAGCTCACAAAAGTACACACACACACATACATGAAACACACACAGGCTTTTTCAGGGAAGGCAACAAAATGGCTCCTGCCTGCTTCCTCTCTCCTCTCCTGAAGCATACGGGGGCTCTGCTGGCTGGCAGCTCTGCACAAAGCCAGAAAGGGACCTTTGTTACCAGGAGGCTCCTATCTCAGAGAGACTGGCTTCCCCGGTGTCTCTGCCAGCCAGGCTGGAAGTGAGGCTCGGAAAGCACCGAGGCTGCAGTTCCCTTGGATACAGGTACCCGTGGTGGGGGAGGGGAAGGGGCAGAGCCATTTCTCAGCCAGTCCCTGGCCTTGCTTGACTGCTGCTTTGGCTAGTAGCCGAAATGCCTCCTTTATCTCTGTCCCGTTAATTTAAAGATGCCTAGGAAACCTGTTAGGAAAGAAGCACAATAGGTCTTCTGGTTGTCTGCACCACCCACCGCCCGTTCCTCTCCCCTGCATCAGACCCAGCAAGGGAGAAAATCAGGGGGCTGTGAGATGCCTGGGTCTTGCCAGGCAAAGCATCTGACCTGCAGGGCCTGGCAGGGGGTGCAGAGGGTGGGCAAGGGGAACCTGAGCAGGACTGAGAAGGGGCAGAGCAAACCAGAGGAAGGGATGGGAGCGCGGCAGACAGGTGCATAGAGTGATGGGATTGTGAGGATGAGGGCCAGGTGCTTCTAGAGCAGGGTACATACGTGTCACAAGGGTGCAGCCAGTGAAGACGGGAGGGTGGGGGAGACTGCTGTGGATCCTGCCTCCACTACTGATTGGCCTTTTGGCTTTGGGCGACTTACTTAACTCTGTGCATTAGTTCCCTCTCCTGTGACATAGAGGTGGCCATAGTCCTCACCCCTAAGGGTTGTGGAGAGGATTTAATGCGATCATCTTGCAAAGAGCTTAAATGGCATGTCAGCAAGCAATGGATGTTAGCTCTTATTATGATAATATGGACGATGATGAGGACGCAGCTGGGGAAAGAGAGATAGAAGCAGGGATAGATGCAGTTTGCAGAGAAAGAGGGACAGATACAGGGATAGATGCAGGATGCTGGGAAAGAGTGATAGAAGGTACTGTGCCCAGGCAAGGCTGGCTCTGAGCATCCTTGTACCACTCCAGCCACCCCGAGTTCCTGCACTTCCTTAAATAACCTGCTGTCCTCTCTTGGCCTTTGCATACACTGTTCCCTCCACCTAAGCACTCTTCCCTGGTTCTTCTCCAGATTCATTCCTACAGTGAGTGCTAAATGAGTATATTGGAACTGAATGGAAGAACCACTCGAGTCAGATCTTGTCCCATCAAACCTGAGCACTCTCGAAGACCAAATTGGCATGTCTCTTAGCAGCTTGAAGTCACACTGAGATGCTGAGTGTGACGTGGTCAAGAGCAGAGGCTGTGGACGCCAAGTTGTCCTTCCTTTAGTGGCTGAGTGACCTTGGGAAAGTCACGTAACCTTCCTCTTCCTCAAGTTCCTTATCCACAGACTGTTAATAAGAGTTGTTGGCAAGATGAACAAACCAGTCTACTAAAATTACTTGGAATGGGGCTGGCCCAGAATGAGCTCTGAGTAAGCCTTAGTCATCTTGGACATGTTGCACACAACACCCCCAGCCCACATGGGGAATGGAGCCCATGTGGGGAGTCGTGTCTTCCCCATGTGGGCCCCTTTCCCTCTTTTGTTGACTGTTTTAGTAGGTTGTGGAAGCTGCTGTGGTTTTCCTAATTCAATGTTGGTATCCTTTTATGTCTAAGCCAAAAGCAAACAAGCAAATGTATAAGGTTCAAAAAAGAGAAAGGAAAACCATGTTGCTTAGTGCGGGCAGGATCTCAAATTTGAGCCTTGTACGCTAGTGGTAAAGCACCTGCCTGCCAGTGCAGGAGACACACGAGATGCAGGTTCGATACCCAGGATCAGGAAGATAGCCTGGAGCAGGAAAAGGCAACCAACTGCAGTATTCTTGCCTGGAGAATCCTATGGACAGAGGAGCTCACTGGGCGACAGTCCACAGGGTCGCAGAGTCAAACACGACTGCATCGACTTCGCACGGCACAGTGGGACAAAGTTTACTGGGCCCCACTTGGGTGGCTGGGCTTGCTGCTTCTGATGAGGTCCAGTTCCCAGCCCCCCCAGGGCCCAGGACAGCCCCATTCAGGCATCTCAGGCTGGCTAAGAAGGCTCAAGGCTACCAGGCTGTGGACTGGCCAGGCTGTCCTCAGCTGGATGCCCTGTGGATAAATGCCGGCTTCTGTGTGTGTTGGGAGGAGGGATGAGCCGTGCCACCCCTCTCCCTGCCTCCTGCCGCCCACCCCCAACCCCCGCACCATGTGACTTCAGTCTTTGTTTCTGGACTTCCTGATTCAGCTGGTTTCTGGCTGAGGCTAACTGTCTCCTCCAAACTTTAGCGTGCTTGTCTGGGTCCCAGGAGCTCTCACCAGCCCCTTCCTGTAGCTCTCACCAGCCCCTTCCTGTAGCTCTCACCAGCCCCTTTCCCTGGGCTGGATCTTTTCTCCTTTCCTTTAGCTGCTATCTTGGCCTCCTCTGGCATAAATCTGGCAACCTCTTCATCCCATACTGCCCCCAAATCTGGCATGAATGCCTCCCCGGGTCAGATCTGGAAGCAGCACCAGCTCGCATGAAGGGCCAGACCTGCCTGAAAGCCACACCCACCAAGGTTAGCACTCAGAATCAAGACCCAAGAGCCAGGTATGGCTGTCAAGGTCCCGAAGACCTAGGGTCCGTGCTCGGTTCTCAGCCCCGACTCCTGACTTGCTCCCTCTGCCCTCTGTATCCCAGCCACACTGACTTTCCTTAAGCTTCTGGAATGCCCCCTTCCTCCTCAGGGCCTTGGCGATGCTGCTCCCTCCTCCTGGAGTGCTGTGTCTCTGCCACCCCCTCCTCTTTTGTCTCTTTTTGTCCTGCTCTGAACTCAAAGGTCACATCCTCAGAGACACCCTCAAGACCCCCAAGACTAGATACAGTTTCCCTGATGCCCATTCCCATGGTTTCCAGAATCTGTTCTCCGTCAGCTTTACCATTGCTTATAATTATTAATTGGGGCTTCCATGGTGGCCCAGGTGGTGAAGAATCTGCCTGCAATGCAGGAGACCCAGGTTTGATCTCTGAGTTGGAAAGATCCCCTGGAGAAAGGAATGGCTACCCACTCCAGTATTCTTGCCAGGAGAATTCCATGGACAGAGGAGCCTGGCAGGCCATCAATTGATTAGCATTTTTATTTGATTGCCATGTCTATCCACTGGACTTCATGGGAATCCCCCTGAGGGAAAGGCCTGATCTGCTTACTCATCCCAGAGCCTAGCCAGTGCTCATCATCAACACACTTTCCTTGAGCCCCCGCTAGGAACTGCTAGGCATGGAGCTAGTTGCAGTGGATCCAGTGGTGAGCGAGATGTGGGATTGATGGCAGGTGATTGGGGTGCTGGAGAAGCACGGCAGAGGAAGCACAGCAGAGAAGGCCGTGGGGAGGAGGGAAGATCTGAGCTGAGCCTTCCAGCCCCACAGTAACAGGTTCTGTTTCTTGAACTCTTCTTCCATAGGGTCAGCCTGTTGGAGGGTTGGGGAAGGGTTTTTCAGGCACAAGAGCCAGCAGAGGGTTAAAACGTTGAGTCTGGGAAGTGTGTGAATGGCATCCACAGCTCAGTGGTCCTGCTGCTGCCAGGGGAGCGGGAGGAGGGGCTGAGAGGTGGGTGGGGACCCAGTAGAGTGGATTACGGTGGGAATGCCGTAGGAAGACAGCGTGCCCCGGAAGACTTAAATAGGGCAGTCCAGGTGATCACCCTGAGGGAGGAAGCCAGAGAGGGGAGTTTGCTGGGTGATGCTGGGATTGTCTTTGAGCACCCCAGTTGAGTCTCCTGCTTCCCTAGTCATCACTGCCTGTCCCACACTAACTCAGCCTGTCTGCTCCTCTGCCTCTCCCCACCCAGCCCTCTTAACAGACAGGCAGTTCTTTTTCTGAGGGGAGTGGTCATGAGGCTGACCCGTGGAGGACCCTGATTTCTTTTTCTCGGACTTTAAACTTTTTATTTTTTATTCAGGTATAGCCAATTATCATTGTTATGATAAACTGTGAAGTGAACATACATGTATCCATTCTGCCCCTAACCGCCCTCCCATCCTGGCTGGCACATAACATTAAGTAGAGTTCTATGTGCTATATGATAGATCCTCGTTGGTTATCCATTTTGAATATAGCAGTGTGTATGTGACCTCCCCAAAGTCTCTAACTATTCCTTCCAGTCCGGCAACCATAAGTTCATTTTCTAAGTCTGTGAGTCTCTTTGTTTTGTAAGTAAGTTCATTTGTATCATTTATTTTTAGATTCCACATGCGAGAGATGTCATACAATATTTCTCCTTCTCTGTTTGACTTACTTCAATTCATGTGATACTCTCTAGGTCCATCCATGTTGCAGCAAATGGCAAGATTTCATTCTTTTTAATGGCTGAGTAATATTCCACTGTGTATATGTACCACATCTTCTTTATCCATTCCTTTGTCAATTGACATGTAGATTGCTTCCATGTCTTGGCTATCGTAAATAGTGCTGCAATGAACATTGGGGTGCATGTGTGCTTTCGGATCATGTTTTTCTCTGGATATATGCTCAGGAGTGGCATTGTGGGGTCATATGGTAGCTTTGTTTTTATTCTTTTAAGGAGCCCCCTGCTGTTATCCATAGTGGCTGTACCAATTTACATTCCCACCAACAGTGTAGGAGGGTTCCCTTCTCTCCATACCCTATCTAGCACTCATGATACTATACACAGAAGATCCTAAAGATGCTACCAGAAAACTACTAGAACTCATCAATGAATTTGGTAGAGTTGCAGGTCACAAAATTAATATACCAAAATCTGTTGCATTTCTATACAGTAACAACAAATGATCAGAAAGAGAAATTCAAGAAGTAATTCCATTTACCATAACATCAAAAAGGATAAAATGAAGATAGAAATAAACCTGCTTCAGGAGACAAAAGACCTGTACTATGAAAACTACAAGATACTGATGAAAGAAATAGGAGAAAACATAAACAGATAGAAAGATATACCATGTTCCTGGATTGGGAGAATCAATATTGTCAAAATGACTATACTTCTCAAGGCAATCTACAGATTCGGTGCAATTCCTATCAAGTTACCAATAGCATTTTTCACATAACTAGAACAAAAAAAAAAATTCCAAAATTTGTATGGAGATACAAAAGACCCTGAACAGCCAAAACAATCCTGAAAAAGAAAAGTGAAGCTGGAGGAATCAGACTTGCTGACTTCAGACTATACTATAAAGCTACAGTCATCAGAACAGTATGATACTGGAACAAAAATAGAAATATAGATCAGTGGAATACGATAGAAAACCCAGAAATAAGCCCACTCACCTATCATCAAATCATCTATGACAAAGGAGGCAAGACTACACAGTGTTGGGAAGATAGTCTCTTCAACAAATGGTGCTGGGAAAACTGGATAGCCACATACATAAAAAGTGAAATTAGATCATTCTAATTCCTTATTGCAAAATTCAAACTTAAATTGAAGAAAGTAGGGAAAACCACCAGGCCACTCAGGTATGACCTAAATCAAATCCCTTACAATTATACAGTAGAAGTAGCAAATAGATTCAAGGGATTAGATCTGATAGACAGAGTGGCTGAAGAACTATGGACAGAGGTTCCTAACATTGTACAAGACCCAGTGATCAAAACCACCCCCAAGAAAAAGAAATGCAAAAAGGTATAATGGTTGTCTGAGCAGACCTTACAAATAGCTGAGAAAAGAAGAGAAACAAAAGGCAAAGGGGAAAAGGAAAGATATATCCATCTGAATGCAGTTTCAAAGAATAGCAAGGAGAAATAAGAAAGCCTTCCTCAGTGAATAATACAAAGACATAGAGGAAAATAATAGAATGGGAAAGACTAGGGATCTCTTCAAGAAAATTGGGGCATTTCATGCAAAGATGGGCACAATAAAGGACAGAAATGGTATGGACCTAACAGAAGCAGAAGATAGTAAGAAGAGGTGGCAAGAATACATAGAAGGACTATACAAAAAATATCTTTATGACCCAGATCACCACAATGGTATGACAATTCACCTAGGGCCAGACATCCTGGAGTGTGAAGTCAAGTGGACCATAGGAAGCAGCACTAAAAAAAAAACCTAGTGGAGGGGATGGAATTCTAGTTAAGCTACTTCAGATCCTAAAAGATGACGCTCTGAAAGTGCTGCACTCAATATGCCAGCAGATTTGGAAAACTCAGCAGTGCCCACAGGACTGGAAAAGGTCAGTTTTCATTCCAATCCCAAAGAAAGGCAATGGCAAAGAATGTTCAAACTACCACACAATTGCACTCATTCACATGAAAGCAAGGTCATGCTCAAAACCCTCCAAGTTAGACTTCAACTGTATGTAAACTGAGAATTTCCAGTCGTACAAGCTGGATTTAGAAGAGGGAGAAGAATCAGAGATCAAAAACATCCACTGGATCATAGGAAAAGCAAGAGAATTCAAGAAAAACATCTACTTCTGCTTCATTGACTATGATAAAGCCTTTGACTGTGTGGATCACAACAATCTGTGGAAAATTCTTAAAGAGACAGGGATACCAGACCACCTTACCTGCCTCCTGCGAAACCTGCATGCAGGCCAAGAAGCAACAGTTAGAACTGGACATGGAACAATGGACTGGTTCAAAATTGGGAAAGGAGTACATCAAGGCTGTTTGCTGTCACCCTGTTTATTTAACTTATATGCTGAGCACATCATGCAAAATGCCAGGCTGGATAAAGTGCAAGCTGGAATCAAGATTTCTGGGAGAAATATCAGCAACCTCAAATATGCAGATAACACTACCCTTATGGCAGAAAACAAAGAGAAACTACAGAGCCTTTTGATGCAGGTGAAAGAGACTGAAAAAGCTGGCTTAAAACTCAACATTCCAAAAATGAAGATCATAGATTTCTGTCCCATCATGTCATGGCAAATAGATGGGGAAGCAATGGAAACAGTGATAGACTTGATGGGCTCCAGAATCGCTGTGGACAGTGACTGCTGCCATGAAATTAAAAGACATTTGCTCCTTGGGAAAAAAGCTATGACCAACCTACATAGTGTATTAAAAAGCAAAGACACTACTACAAAGATCCATCTAAGCTCTGGTTTTTCCAGTAGTCATTTTTGGATAAGAGGGTTTAACCATAAAGAAGCCTGAGCACTGAAGAATTGATGTTCTTGAACTGTGGTTGGAGAAGACTCTGGAGAGTTCCTTGACTGCAAGGAGATCAACCCTGAATATTCGTTAGAAGGACTGATGCTGAAGCTGAAGCTTCAATACTTTGGCCAGTTGATGTGAAGAGCTGACTCATTAGTAAAGACCCTGATGCTGGGAAAGATTGAAGGCAGGAGGAGAAGGGGGCAACAGAGGATGAGATAGTTGGATGGCATCCCTGGCTTGATAGACATGAGCCAGGAGTTGTACAGGGAAACCTGGCATGCTGCAGTCCATGGGGTCACAACAAGATGGACATGACTAAGTGACTGAACAACAGCAAGATCATTCTTTAGCTCCATATGCATAAAATAAGCTCCAAATGGATTAAAAACCTAAACGTGAGGCCAGACATATGAAACTCCTAGAGGAAAGCATAGGCAGAACACTCTCTGACATAAATCACAGCAACATGTTTTTTGATCCATCTCCCAGAATAATGGAAATAAAAAACAAAATGAACAAATGGGACCTATTTAAGCTCAAAAACTTTTTCATGGCAAAGGAAACAATAGACAAAGTAAAAGACAACCCACAGATTGGAGAAAATGTTTGCAGATGATGTGATTGATAAGGGATTAGTCTCCAAAATTCACAAACAGCTTATGATGCTTAAGCATGAAAACAAACAGCCCACTCCAAAAATGGGGAGGAGACCTGAATAGACCTTTCTCCAAAGAAGACATACAGATGGCCACCAGGCACATGAAAAGATGTTTAACATCTCTAGTTATTAGAGAAGTGCAAATCAAAACTGCAATGAGATATCACCTCACACTGGTCAGAATGGCTATCATCAAAAAATCCACTAGCACCAGATAGATACTTCTAAGGGCAGGTCATTACTGCCTCTTTCCCTCAGCACCCTGGACAGAGCCTGGCCCATAGAGAGTCAAAGTATTTCCTTCCTTCCTTCCTCCTTTCTTTCTTTTTCTCTAACTTCCTAACTTATTTCCTCCTAACTCACGTCGTTACCATCCTTTTTCCCTTTTTACCTCTTTCCTTGATTAATGGCTTGGACAATGAACTTATTTCTCTCCTGTTTCCCCTCCCCATCTCGTCTCATCCCATCTCCTGCCACCTTTTTTGTTGAAAAAGTTCTGAACCCAGACACACTTGAGGAAGGTAAAGAAGAATAGTGGAAAGAATCAACATCAATTTTATCTGCCAAGAACCACAGTAGAAACTTTACATGGATTACTCCATTTAATTTTCAAATCAACTCAAGGAGGCAGATATTCATGTCTCCATCTTATCAGCGAGAGTCAGAGCAGTTCAGAGCTGCCCAGTGTCTCATTATGGCAGAGCCAGAGGCTTCATCCAAAGAAAATGTCCACAGTGGTGGAACTTCAGACTTCGTAATGAAACAGTGGAGAGAGCCTTTGGAGCAGGGAGAGCTTCCCAGAGCACTCACAATCACGCCCAAGCTCTGATGCCTCTCTTGCTGTTTTGGGCTAGGGCAGGCCTGGTCTGAGCCCGAGGTAGACCATCAGCTCCCCTGGGTTAGAGGGTACCCCAGACAGGATGAACATTTGACTTAGGCAGAGCTGTGAAGGTGGTGTTGGAGTCAGAGGCCAGAGGCCAGGACCCCAGAGATGCAGCATGGGGCTAAGGCTATGCCTTTGTGCCGGGGATGCCCTGACAGCTCCTGAGATCCCCTTATAGCAGCCCCTCCATTTGGATCCATGTCACTGTCTCCTCAGTCATCTCCTGCCCTAGTTCCTATTCATGCCTCCACACCTCAGTCACAGCCCTTGGTCATATGCATGCATACGTGCTAAGTCGCTTCAGTCACATCCAACTCTTCGCAACACTGTGGACTGTAGTGTGCCAGGCCTCTCTGTCCACAGGATTCTTCAGGTGAGAATACTGGTATGGGTTGCTATGCCCTCCTCCAGGGGATCTTTCTAACCCAGGGATTGAACCCACACCTCTTAAGTCTCCTGCATTGGCAGGCGGATTCTTTACCACTGGTGCCACCTGGGAAGCCCCTCTTGATCAGGACAGGTATGCTTTTGTTCTGCACTTCATCATGGCCAGCAGAAACCCTGGGCCATCCGCACTTTTCCTCTGAAAGTTAAATTAGTACATTCTACTCAGGTGAGCAAGCGACCCTGCTCCCTTGGCTTGGCATCAAAGGGCTCAGAATGATCAACAAGTTGTTTTTGGAAAAGTAGAGAAATGGAACGTGTGAGGACATAACTTTTAATTTAAAATACTGTGCCCTCTGCATTTGGATGTCAGGCGGGATCTTGAGTGACATTTGTGGAGCTGCTGGGGTGAGCGTGTGAGGTCAAGCGTACTCATTAGCCGTGCTTAGAGGCAGCGGCAGGGCCAGTGGAGAGTAAATGGGCTCCGCCAGCTGCGTTTCTCCCTATGAGAAGGGAAGCAAAGCTCAGATTCATTTCAGCATCCACTAGGCAGGGCCATGGCTAGGCATGGAGAGAATGTCCCCAGGGGCCATGCTGGAGCCTCAGGAGGAGATCCACATGGCTTCACAATGTCCTTGTCCCACTGGGAGAGTAGACCCCCAGCTGGCTCCTTTAAAGATGGCACCTGCGTGGCATTGTTTCTGCTTAAAGTAAATCAGATTCTGGCTGCCAGGAATTTTATCAGGGAGGAACCTAGATGACCAGACATTGTGGCGAATTCTGTAACCCATGGCCCTTAGATATTTATGCAGCTGTGTGGTGTGTGTGTGTGTGTGTGTGTGTGTGTGTGTGTGTGTGTACTCTTGGGAGAGGGAGGATCCATAGATCAATTGAATTTCTTCAAATTCTCAAAGGGGTTCATTCATTTTTTTCCCATAACTTTTATTTCTCTTTTAACTGAAATATAATTTTTACAATAGAACAGGTCTTATGTATTCAATTCAGTGAGTTTTTGACAGTTCTATGCATCCATTTTAACTACCACCCCAAACAATAACTTAGAAGGGATCACATTAAATCTGTAGATTGATTTGGGTAGTATGGTTATTTTAACAATATTAATTCTTCCAATCCAGGAACATGGGCTATCTTTCTATTCCTTGTAATCACCTTCAGTTTCCTTTATCAGCACATAAGTCTTTCACCATCTTGGTTTGGTTTCTTCCTAAGTATTTTACTTTTTTGTTGCAATTTTAGAAGGGACTTTTTTTTTTACTTTCTGGTATTTCATTGTTAGTGTAAAGAAATGCAACAGATTTCTGTATGTTAACCTTACATCATACTACCTTGCTGAATTCTTTATCAGTTCTTGTAGTTTTGGCATGGAGTCTCCAAGGTTTTCTCTATATAGTACCATGTCATCTGCATATGGGCTTCCCAGGTGGCACTAGTGGTAAAGAACCTGCCCGTTAGTGCATGATACATAAGAGACGTGGATTCGATCCCTGGGTCAGGAAGATCCCTTGGAGGAGGGCATGGCAACCCACTCCAGTGTTCTTGCCTGGAGATTCCCATGGATAGAGGAGCCTTGCCGTCTATAGTCCATAGTGTCACAAAGAGTCAGACACAACTAAAGTGACTTAGCATGAATGCATGCACGCACTTCTGCATATAATGACAGTTTTACCTCCTCCCTTCCAGCTTGGAAAGTGTTCAGTTCTTTTTCCTATCTAATTGACTTCCAATACTGTATTGATGGGAAGTGGTAAGAGAGGGCATCCTTGTCTTGTTCAAGATTTTAGCAGAAAGGCTTTCAGCTTTTCACTGTTGAGTATTATGTTGACATGAGTTTGTCTTAAATAGTGTTTATTATGTTGAGATCTGTTCCCTCTATACCCACTTTGGTAAGATTTTTTAACATGAATGGATGTTGAATTTCATCTAATGCTTTTTCTGCAGCTGTTGAGATGATCATGTGGTTTTTGTCTTTTGTTGATGTCTTATGTTTTCTTTTGTTGTCTTTCATTTATTTTTTAAAAAAATTTTGAACCTGGCATTGTTGTAGGCATTTAGAATATGGCAGTGAATAGTGTGTTATTGTTCTAATCCAGGAGTATAAAACATAAATTTATATAAAATATAAATAAATCTAAGAGTATAGAACAAATACATGACGAGCACATCAATACTATATTTGATGGGTCTCTGTGTCATAAAAAATAGAGCTTGGTAAGGAAAATGGAGAGGGATAGACAATAATGCTATTGGGTGCTTGACCCCCAAACCATCAGAAGCCCTTGATGGAGACAGCAAGGTGATTCTAGTCCATGGGAAGTGTGTCCCTGGATCTACTGCCCCTTGCAGAACAGGTCTGGGTGTGAACCAGTTGTCTTTGTAACCCATGTCCTCTGGTGATGGAGTGGACCTCTTGGAGCTTCCTTCCTGCACCTAGCCTTGTGCCAGGCCCCTGAAGGGAGGCACGAAGCTTGCCCAGCAAGAGGCAGGCTGGGTGGAGCTCTGTACAGTGGAAAGCACCCAGGTTCAGATTTCCCTGAACTGGGTCAGTCCAGCCCCCTCCTCCCTGGAGAGGTGAGCTGGGTGGACACGTCAGGTAGCGGATGTCGTATCCGGCTCACCATGGCTGCTTTATGCATAGGATGCCTCCTCCTGCAGGGCTCTCACAGATAGAAAGTGTGCAAACACCCACGCACGCCGGTGTGCAAGGGGCCAGGAGACTGGTCCTAAGAAGGTCACCCTTAGAGAAGCTCCTCTGCTCTCTGGGGTTCGGTGGCTTCACTGTGCAAGGTAGAAGTTAGGTTCTGAGTTGGGCCTATGTTCCCTTCTGGCTTTCACGTTCATGCTCGTACATTTGCCAGCATTTTCCCGAGAACTCCTTTATGCTGAACCCTTGCCAAGATGAACAACCCTCAGCCCCGACCCTGAGGTGCTCACAGTCCGATAGATGAAACATACAAGCCAAGCGGCTCTGCCACTGACCAGCCTTGTGACCTTGGGCAAGTTACTCAAACTGCCTTGGGGCTCAGTTTCCTCATCTGTAAAATGGGGAGAGTCAGAGTACCTTCTGGGGCTTTTGCAAGGATTAAATGAGTTACAATATACAAAGCATTTAAAATAGCAGGCAAAACCACCTCCTGGGGGACAAGCAGCGTGACCTGGTGGTGTCTCTGTCTCGTGCCCAGCCCAGGGCCTGGCCCCAGAGAAGTGTTTCCAAAAGAGAGGCAGAATGAACACACATGGGAGTAATCTCTCCTGTGGGCTGGTTATCAGTTCCGGGAGCCACGTGAGATTTGGGTGCGCCCATGTGGCCCTCAGACAGCTCCTGCGGGCTGCTGTAAAGCTCTCTCCAGCTCCTGTCCCCGTGATCCTCCACACTGTGTATTTGAGCCTTTGATATACGGGGAGATGTTTGCCAAGGGAGAGAAATGTTATTGGACTCTTTTTGTGGTTGTAAAGATTACTTCTTGATGAAAACCCACACACAAAGAAAGACTTACAAGCCTCCCTTAAGGTAGGCAAATGAATGATGTGTGTTTACAGTATCCTAGCCTGTGCTGGGGCTGATTCAGCTCTGCAGGGGGTGGGGCAGAGGAAGGGGACCAGAGGCCACGGGCAGGTAGGGGGCGGTTCCCGCTAAAACTGCAGCAGCCCTTCTTTCTAAGCCATCCCTTCTCTCTTTGCTCCTCTCAGCTGGTCTAAGTTTTTTCTATAAAAGACTCAGGCTTTTCCTTGAGGTCTGCCCGTGTCACTCCCCCTCCCTGAGCTAGAGAGGAACTTGCTCTGTGTGCCTCTGACTGGAGCATCCACCGTGGGCTCTGGGATCCTGGGAGCTCAGGTTCTTCCAAAGCAGAAGTCCTGTCTCCCCAGCCAGGTCCCGAGTCCCCGCGGGCAGGGAGCATGGCCGTTCCTCTAGGGTCTCCCTCCAGCTCCCTGGAGCGCAGTTAACCGCATGCAACAGCCAGCTGAGGGCAGAGGGGAACTGTCTTCAGGCCGCCAAGGCTTTCCTCACTCCCTCACTGCATTTCTCACAGTGGCCTCCTCTACTGACCTGGGAGCCCTGGGGCAGGAAGTTGTCTCATCCAACCTGACCCCACTCAGGGCTTGGGGCCGTTGTTGTTCAGTCACTAAGTCCAACTCTGCGACACGATGGACTGTCGAATGCCTGGCTTCCCTATCCTTCACGATCTCCCAGAGTTTGCTCAAACTCATGTCCATCGAGTTGGTGATGCCCTCCAACCATCTCATCCTCTGTTGCCCCCTTCTCCTCCTGCCTGAAGGAGAGGAGATGCCTGTCTTTCCCAGCATCAGAATCTTTTCCAGTGAGCCGGCTCTTCGAATTAGGTGGCCAAAGTATTGGAGCTTCAGCTACAGCGTCAGTCCTTCCAATGAATAACTCAGGGTTGATTTCCTTTTGGATTGACTGGTTTGATCTCAGTTGGTGTTGGTGGGGTGCAAGAATGCCTGAATGAATGTGTGAATATTAAGTCTCTTCTTCAGCCTCCTTGCTGACCCCTCAAAGCATTTCAGACCCCATCTCCTGTGCCCTGCAGCCCCCTTAGCCAGGCTCCCAGGGGGAAGGGACACCCCCCTGCTGGCTGGCTGCTCTGCTCCCTCCTTTGGGTCCACTTCCTGCCTGGCTTGAGAGACCTTCCTGCAGCAGACACATTGGTGCTGTTGGCAGTGAAGCCTGGGGCCATGCCAGAGGGCCAGGCAGCAGGCCCAGAGCCTCCGGAGGCAGTCAGCGTGGCCAGAGGGGGGCCTGGCACGGCGGGAGTCTGGCTGGGCCAGGCCTGCTTGAGGAGAGCGTTAGAGGCAGACAAGGCCTGGGTCAGGATGGGTGCCTGGGAGCTAAGATGTGGAATCAGATGCCAAGACTGACTTAGAGCTGTGCAACCTTGGATGGATGGTTCACCCTCTCTGTGCCGTGAGAGTTCTAACGGGGGGGCCGCGAATGCTGGGCCACATTCCCCCACCTTTTCTCAAGCTGGGTCACTTCTCACTGCACAGTTTACCATTCAAAAGTCCCCAGGGAGTGCATCTCTGCATCCATGCTCCATCCACCCCCATTCTTCCCAGCCCCCTCCCCTACCCCCACTCCCCACCACCACCCCATCCCTGACTGGGGAAGCCACAAGCATTGCTAAACTATGAAAGTGACCCTCAGGAACTTTAAAATACCTTTTACCTCCTAAGCGGCATGTGGTTCTATACAGATCAGCTTCCCTAGGGAGTGTCAGTGATATAAATAGTATAAATATTTGTCTCTTGGGCTGATAGAAGTATCAAGTTCTGATTTATTTGGCGAATTGTGCTGTCTGCCTCCAACCCATCCAAATCCTCTGGAAAAGAGTCCTCGGCATCTCTGTAAACAGTAGACTCCCCTCTTTGGAGGACCGTCAGGAGCAGATCTTAGCACCAGCCCTTGAGGGCTCCCCAGGGCCCAGGAGGAGCTGGGCAGGAAGGTGGGGAGGGTTGGCATTGAGATCCTGGAGACACGCTTCCTCGCTTAGCCCCCAGAGCAAAGCCTAGTTATCCTGCTGAGGGCACGTGCTCATCCCACTTGGCCTGCCCAAAGCTTCTGGAAAAGGCAAAGGAGCAATCAGTCTCCTCGCTTTCACACCACATTTCACACCAGCATCTCCCGGAGCTGCTGGAAGCTGGTGGCCCTGCTCCCACCCAAGCACATGATAGAAAGGACGTCAGATGTGTGGCATCACTCAAAAGCTGAAGCGATGGGGTCCAGAAAAAAGCCCAAGACGGGTGCACTGCTTCCAGGGGTCTGCAGACCTCCCTGTCCTGGAGCAGCCCCATTGAGGCAGGCCCGGCGGCCACCGCATCCACGGGGCTGGAGGAGCGGCAGTCATGAGTATCCACAAGGCCACTGACGCCAGCTCACCCACAGTCTCAGGGCCTGGGGGACTTGGGAGGTCACGGCTGATGTGGCCCCGGCACGGCCTCCAGGGAGGATGAACACTGGGCTCATCCCCCGCGTGTTAATCTTGACTCACGCTGTCCAGAAAGGCATCCTTGGGCCGCACCAGAAGCCTTGAAGGAGGTCCTCTCATCTGTCAGTGGTGTCCCCGATGTCCCGCAGACACTGGGGGAGGGGCCGCCATAATGATAGTGGTGATCCGGATGATGATAAATGCAGCGGTTTTCAGAGTGTCTGTGCTCTGCCAGGGCCTGTGCTGAGCTCCTCACATGCGTTATCCCAGTGAATCCTCCCAGCAGTCCGATTATTACCGTCCCGATTTACTGACGAGGAAACTGAGGCTTAGAGAAGTAAGCCAGGGCTGATGCACATGGGAGGCAGCATGGGTTGTGGAAAACATAACACACACTTTGCAGTTAAACAGATATAGATTAGAATCCAGAGTTTGCCACTTATCAGTTAAGGGATCTGGCAAGTCATTTCCCAGCTCTGGATTTCAGGGAGGCGGGAGAAGGCAGGTGGGCACATATCAGTCCACCTCCCCAGGGGCGCAGCCCTGTGCCCACACATGTGAGTCCCATCCCTGCAGGCTCACAGGAAGCTGCCTCCCTCCTGGAAAGGCCGGGACTGGCAGGCATGGCTGCTCTGTGCAGTGGGCATCTGCTCTTCCCTGCCAGGCAGGGCAAGGAGTGGGAGTGTGTGCCACGGGGGCATCTGTAGAACCACCCTCTCTCAGGTGCCAGATCTGAGCTCAGTGCCAGGTGCCATCTGACATCACCTTGTAGTTCTGCAAAGCTGGGCTCACTTGATGGGAGCAGAGGTCGGGTTGGGGGAGATCTGGAATGATGGTCAGATCAGTGACTGCAGACCCAGGGATTCCCCAGGGAGGCTGTGTGGCAGTTTTACGTGGGGGAGGTGGGAGGGTGTCTGTAACAGGGCTTGCCTTTGCTGGGGAGTCTGATAGCAAAAGCCAGAATCATTTCACCTCTCATCGCCATCTGAAACATACACACTCATTCATTCACTCCTTCCCTCATTCATTTATCCAAGGAGTCAGCAGAGCATAGTGGTTACCAGCAAGGGATTCTGAGTCCAACAGACTTGACTTTGAACTTCTGTCTCTTGATGAACTTCTAGTGCAATCTTGGGAAAGTCACTCAAGTTCTCCAAACCTCAGCTTTCTCATTTGTAAAATAGAAATGATAGAGGGTTACCATGAGGATCAGATGACATAGTGTCATAAATCTTTAGCACAGTACCTGGCACCAGAAAGTAATTCCAAGATATCTAGTGATAGATCTAATAGAAATACAATGTAAACCTCAAAAAGAGCCATATATGTCATTTTAAATTTCTAACAGTCATATTGAAATGGTAAAAAGAAACAGGTGAATTAAATCTAATCATGCATTTTATTTAAGCTAACACAATCAAAATATTATTCTTTAAGTGATCGTTGTAAAATATATTAATGGTATATTCACATGGCTGTATTTTACATATTTCCTTTCATGCTAAGTCTCTGAGATTGGGCATGTATTTTATACTTATAACACATCTCAATTTGGATCTGTTCAGTTCAGTTCAGTCACTCAGTCGTGTCCGACTCTTTGCGACTCCATGAATCACAGCACGCCAGGCCTCCCTGTCCATCACCAGCTCCCGAAGTTTACTCAAACTCATGCCCATCGAGTCGGTGATGCCATCTAGCCATCTCATCCTCTGTCATCCCCTTCTCTTCCTGCCCCCAATCCCTCCCAGCATCAGGGTCTTTTCCAATGAGTCAACTCTTCGCATCAGGTGGCCAAAGTATTGGAGTTTCAGCTTCAGCATCAGTCCTTCCAATGAACACCCAGGACTGATCTCCTTTAGGATGGACTGGTTGGATCTCCTTGCAGTCCAAGGGACTCTCAAGAGTCTTCTCCAACACCACAGTTCAAAAGCATCAATTCTTCGGCGCTCAGCTTTCTTCACAGTCCAACTCTCACATCCATACATGACCACTGGAAAAACCATAGCCTTGACCAGATAGACCTTTGTTGGCAAAGTAATGTCTCTGCTTTTTAATATGCTGTCTAGGTTGGTTATAACTTTCCTTCCAAGGAGTAAGCGTCTTTTAATTTCATGGCTGCAGTCACCATCTGCAGTGATTTTGGAGCCCAAATAAATGAAGTCTGACAGTTTCCACTGTCTCCCCATCTATTTCCCATGAGGTGATGGAACCAGATGCCATGATCTTAGTTTTCTGAATGTTAAACTTTAAGTCAACTTTTTCACTCTCCTCTTTCACTTTCATCAAGAGGCTTTTCAGTTCCTCTTCACTCTCTGCCATAAGCGTGGTGTCATCTGCATATCTGAGGTTAATTTGGATCGGTCACCTCTAAATGGGAACATTCCCCAGGGTTTGGTCCTTGTTCTGTTCTTTCCTTTCCAGTTCTTTCTCATATGATCTCACTGATCCCCACAGTTTTATTTATCACCTCTGAGTTAAGGACGATGGGCGAGCCTTACAGGCCTTCTTCAGGGAATAGACAGGATGTGCACAGAACTCCCCAAGAGGGGCATGCAACCAACAAGGGTGAGCGTCAGCAGAGGCCTAAGAATGTAGCCTCCAGAAGGTCAAGTCCTAACAGAAAATGAATGCAATAGTTATCATCATAATAATCAATGATCACAATAGAGATTATCACAATTATAATGTTGCCACAGCAGCCTAAAACAACACACGCTTATTATCTCACAGTTAATACTAACACAATTATATGGATCAGGGGGCTGGGCATGGGTTAATGGAATCCTCTGCCCAGGGTCTTACAAGATGCAGTCAAGTCCTAGCTGGACTGCATTCTCATCTGGAGGCTTGACTGAGGAGCAATCCCCTTCCAAGCTCATTCAGGTTGCTGGGAGACTTTGTGTCCTTGTAGCTCTATTACTGAGGAGCCCCAGCTTTCTGTCAGGTTGTTGGGTACCGCCCTGTGTTCCAGAGGAAGCCCTCGATCCTAGAGGTCACTTCAATTCCTTGTCACATGGGCTTCTCCAGCAAGGCATTTTAGTTCATGAAGCTGCAAGGGGAGTGTCTATATCCAGTCTGCTAATATGACATAATCATGAGAGTGACATCCTGTCACCTTTTCCATGTTCTATTGTTAGAAAAAAATCATAGGCTTCACCCACACTTCAGGGAATGGTATTACACAAAGGTAGGAACATCAGAAGGTGGGGAATTTGAGGGGATTACCTTAGGGTCCATCTGCCATCTGGGATTTGTAAAAAACTGTAGAGATGAGTAACAAGAGTTCAGGTGACTTAAGACATTCCTCTTCCCATTTAAGTTTTAAGTCAAAGAAATAAGTATTGCAAAGATCACTTGCCAAAATAGAAGTCAGAGAACCAGCTTTATTAGCTTCTTATTTGACAAGCTCCCCAAAGTGGGGGACTTGGATAGGGCTAGGCTGGGGAATAAGATGGAGCTGCCCATCTTCTTCTCAAAGAAAAGATAGGCAGTCCCAAGGGGCCAGGTTGACCCAATTTATCCACCCAGTCACACACAGAAAGGGTGGATGAGGACAGAATGGTGTTTTCTTCTAGAAGGCAGATTAAATCAGAGCAAAACACAAGAGTCAGCCCCTTTGCTCTTGGAAATATGGCCTGATTAATATTGGGCTTTCAGTAATCAGTTGTGCTCCTCTTTTCTTGAGGAGGAAGAAGTGAGAGAGTAGGGAAAGAAGCCAGATATGTCCCCTCCTATTTAGAAAAGACGTAAGGACCTGCCCTCAATAAAAAAAGGAATTGACAATTATGTTGAAGCAGGAAGTGCCAGGCCCACTGCTACATAATAATAGATAATAACCTCTCACATGTGCAGTGGAGTTTGTAGTCTCCTGAACACTCATGGCCCACTGAACACCCACTGGATCTTGATAACAATAGTCAAGATAGGAACTAGCATGCCCATTTTGGAAATGAGGAAGCTGAAGGTCTGAGCAGTCACGTGACTTTGCTGATTGTTGCATGACTGGCCCTTGAAGCCAGGTTTCCACTTCTCCGTCTAGTCCCCCACGCTGGCCACAGGATGAAGAGCAGTGCAGAGCAACTCAGCCTTCTTCTCACTTATGTCTGTAGCTATTCCTTGTGTCCACCTAAGAGAAAGTTGAGCAGGCTATTAATTTCATAGCTGGAGAGCATCTAGGTCCTGAACCAGCATGGGTGGACTCAGAATGTGTCCCATCACACTTACCTTGCGTGTGACAATTGGTCAGGGGGTGGAACAATAACAGGTGTGCACAGTTCCCAGGCTTTAGCATCCAGGGATGCTCACCTGGAGTGGTCTCTCACCTGTGGTTTCCGACTTCCTTGCAGAACATTGTCCAAGGAAGACTTGGTGTCCTCCTGAGTTTCTGTCATCCTCAGGAATGGAGTCCTTCAAATCAGCCCTCTTCCCTCTGTCTCAAGAGTGTTCTGCTCCAAGGCTCTTTTTCACAGATCAGAGGTCTGGAAATATAATAGGAACGAAGCAGAGTGTGACCTAGGATCTTCTGAGACATGCACTGCCCTGAATAAGGCATTTGATCAGGTTACTCTAAGCTAGTTGGCCCCAGTCTCCCTGGGCAGGCCCTTTGGGATGTTTCTTCCCGCCGTGGAAGCCTTGACTCCAGGGCTAGCACCTGTGTGTGTGTGTGGGTTGGTGGGGTGATGTGGTCACAAGAGGTTCATGCATTTTCCTTGTGATACCTCTGGACCACCTGTTGAGTGGCTTTTATGCACCTTTGGCTAGGATCTGACCTGAGAAGTGGCAAGAGCAGGAAGTGGCATCACATAGGAAGAGAAAGAAGCCTGTAGAGATACCTGTGTGATACAGGGGGAAAGGGGGTATGCATACTTGGACCTGAAGTCCTCTATGAGTTCAGATGTGCTCAGTCATTAAGCAAGAATATATATAGCTGGATATGTTCAGGGGTTTCTCAGGTGGCTCAGTGTAAAGAATCTGCCTGCTAATGCAGGAGATGTGGATTCTATCCCTGGGATGGGAAGATCCCCTGGAGAAGGCAGTGGTAACCCACTCCAGTATTTTGCCTGAAAAATCCTGTGGACAGAGGAACCTGATGGGCTACAGTCCGTAGAGTCACAAAGAGTTGGATATGACTGAATGACTACACATCCACACACTGCCCAGATATGTTCCCTCTAGGGTGAGTGAGCATCCCTCTGTTTGCAGATCCTTGAAATTTAGGTAGGGTATATTCTGAGAACTTAACATTCCCAAGTCCTCCAATAGCTTGGGACATTTCCTCCATTAATTAGTAGAGTTTGTACTTTTAAAAAAAGTATTTTGATGTCCTGTTCAGATCTTTAATGATTCCATAACTAAAGGCCAAAGCTATTTATAAAACATTAAAATTAATTCTCCACTAAGATAAACTTCCCTCTCCATTGCCTCAAATTATTACTCGACCAGCATTCATGTGGAGCTTCAACAAAGCTTCTGAGCAGAAATGGCATCATGATGAATGGCAATGCCACGCCCCTATTAACTTCTGCAGCAAAGGGAAAACACTTTGTAGAACATTGAAGACTTTCCTGTGCTCAGAGGTCAGCCGACAGCCACAGAACTGCCTCTACCACCCAGCACTTTTATGGAAATGTTGATGGGACTCCCAGCTGTATTCCAAGAGCGTTTTCATGGAGAATCGTGGGTTCCCTGGGCAAATTCTTACAACACTCAACTGCCTTTTGAGCTGTCACCAAAGTGTTCATTCCCACTCAATGAGCAATTTTTGCCCTGGCTGAAGCACTTGCTGAAATGATTTCATAAATCATCTTTTCCTTGTTTTCAAACACTCACGAATGAAAGCCACCATCAAATTCAACATCCACTCCTTAATTCACCCACGGCTTCTATTTTCTAGCTAAAACCCATTACTTCCTTAGACTCCTCACTTACTTTTTACTTCCATTACCACCCCGGGCAGTTGGCTCTATTTTGGGAAATGCTTTTTCACAATAAAATAAAGATTTTCATCACTTCAAAGGAATTGCTGCATAAGCCCAAGAAGAGAGCCCCAGAGAGCCAGAGATGTCCAATGGTCACCTGGATTTGCTCACTAGCTGAGTGTCTCCCTCCCATGCAATTCAAATCTAAGCCTCAGCATCATTAGGAATGATGGCCCAAGTCAAAGTTCACTTTATGAAGACTGAGTCTTCGAGGATTTGCAGCCATAAGGACAGTCAGCTCCCATGACTGTGGCTGAGATGTGCAGGTGGGACCAAGGTTGGCCTGGAGTTGAGATCTAGAAGGTTCCATGGCTAGCGGACTGGCTGGAGTCTGGGGTCAAGATGAGAGATCCAAGGTGTAGCTCAATGAACCAGGGAATCCCTGGGAGGTCAGGAACCCTTATAGGTTTCCTATCCTATAAAATCCAGATCTTGAATTGTTTTTTCCTGAAAGTCATCCCTGACCTCTACACAGCAGGAAAGCTGCCTCCCCTAAGTTCATTCCACTCCCGTCATGCCTCTGCCATTGGACTTGTGGCTCAGTGCTAGGCTTACCTGCCGACTTCTCTCTGCATCTGCCATGAGACTGTGAACTCCTGAAGGTCAGGACTGTCTTCTCGTCCTCCTCAGCCTGACTTTCATTTTGCTGTTCCATGGCTCGTGGAGAGGATGTGCCATTTTTTAGCCCCCTACATTTAGGACCACCCCCAGGGGTATAAGGCCTCTGCGGTCATGTAGGGTACCAGGGCCCTACGCCTGGTTTCATGCCCTCTTGCAATTCTTAACCATGTTTTGAACAAAGGGCTCTGTATTTTGCACTGGGCTTTGCAAATTGTGTAGCTGTTTCTGCATGCGTAATGCACTGGTGACCAGAAAGTGGCTTTGGAGGCTCAGTCTAGGCCTAGACAAATTAGCCAGATGGTGGAAAGTCAGGGATGACAGGCTCTGATGAGGCCTCAAAAATCAGTTGGGACACCTCACCATAAGTCGGAGCTCTTTATCAAGCTTTGTCCCCAGAGGGATCATGGGGGAAGTAGGGAGCAGGGGCGCCTCAGCGCCAGGGTCAAGGGAAGAGGATAAGTGGGGAGAAGAATTCTACCTCCATCCTGGGCCACTTTGATTCGAGTTCATGAGATTGACCACGGGGATGCTCGCTGAATAGGGGTGAGCAAGGGGGCAGAGACAGCAGATGTCCAGACCAAGCTGCCCTCCCATTCTGCCTCTTGGGAGGTTAAAGAGTAATAGTTTCCCGAATGCTTTCCATGTGACACTTGTCACAGTGCTGAATGCTTATGTGAAAAAGTACCAGTTCTGATTCGTCCTCCACAATCCTTTGGGGGAGGTGTTGGAAGTGTCATTATTTTCTAAATGAGGAAATGGATCCCAGAGAGATCTGATGACCTGTTCACTGTCACCCAGCTAGCTGGGGGCAGAACAAGGATGTAGACCAGACTTATCTGGTGCTTCAGCTCACTGCCCTGCCACACCGGGAGCCAGGAAGCCCCTGCTGTATCTCCGTGGCCTTGGGTCCAGAGGAGGGCCTTTCATAGGAGGGGAAAGGGTTGTGCATCAGTCTTCCTCGGCAGGACTGGAGGACAGAGGAGACTTGGTTCCCCAGTCTCAGGAATAGAAACGGAAAAGTAGAAGTCTTGATGGGAATGGGAGCAGTGAGACCCACAGTTATCTCAGAGGGCCTCGGGAGCCTGGAACGCGGGCACCTGGAGGATTCTAGAACCTTTGCCATTGCCTCACTCCAGTTGCTTAACTGTCCATCCAGCAGACATTTCCAGAGAGCCCAACGCATGCTGGGCAAGTTTTACTTGGCACCAGAAGTACAGAGATTAAAAGATAATTGTAAATATTTAGAAGGCATCTATTTGTAAATGTATGTATCGTATATATAGTAAATACTATATATATAGGGGCCTATTGTAAATACATTTTGTGTACATCCTCACAGTAACTCTGAGACAAGTGCTGTTATGCATCATCCTTATTTTATGAATGAACACATTGGGGCACAGAGAAGGTGAGTGTCATATGGAGTAAGTGGCAGAGCTGGGATTTGAACTCACAGGGATCTTACCCCAGAGCCTTCTCTCAATCCCTACATGGCAGCACTTCGATCTCAAAGATCATTTGTACATTAGCAGTACCTAGGGAATTTGGGGGCTTCCCCAGTGGGTCAACAGTAAAGAATCCACCTGTGATGCAGGAGATGAAGCAGGAGCCACCGGTTCAGTCCCTGGGTTGGGAAGATCTCCTGGAGAAGCAAATGGCAACCCACTCCAGTATTCTTGCCTGGGAAATCCCACGGACAGAGGAGCCTGGTGGGCTACAGTCCGTGGCTTCGCAAAGAGTCAGACACTACTTAGGGACAGAATAATAGCAGCAGGGAGCTTTTAAAACCCCATGCACCCTAAGACTCTCCTGCACTGTGGGTGAGGACACAGAAATGGTACAATCACTATGGGAAGAGCTGGGAAATTTCTTTTTATTTCCTTATTGGAGCACAATTGCTTTACAATGTTGTTAGTTCTGCTGTACATATATACAATGGAATATTACTCAGCCATAAAAAGGAATGAAAGTGCATCATTTATAGTGATGTGGATAGACCTAGGGTCTGTCATACAGAGTGGAGTAAGTCAGAAAGAAAAAAACAAATATCATTTATTAACATATATATGTAATCTATAAAAGGGGTACTGAGGAAGCTATTTGCAGGGCAATTTCTTAAAAGGTTAAGCATACACCTACCCTTGGGCTCAGCCATTCGACCCCCAGATGTTACCCCTCAAAAAATAAAGCTTATCTCTACACAGACCGGGTGGGCTCCGGGAGTTGGTGATGGACAGGGAGGCCTGGCGTGCTGCGGTTCATGGGGTCACAAAGAGTCGGACACAACTGAGCGACTGAACCGAACTGAACTGACACATAGACTTGTAGTCCATTGTTTAGCAGACTTACTTGTAAGAACTGAAAACCGGAAATAATACAAATGTCTGTCAACACCCCTGTTGGATACACTGACTAAACAAGCTTTGGTATATCCATCCCACGGGACACTGCTCAGCAGTTAGTGGTAAACTACGGAGAGACGCAGGCTTCCCTCGTGGCTCAAGCGGTAAAGAATCTGCCTGCAATGTGGAAGATGCAGGACACACGGGTTCCATCTGGGTTGGGAATAGCTCCTGGAGGAGGAAATGGCAACCCACTCCAGCATTCTTACTGGGATAATCCCGTGGACAGAGGAGCCTGGTGGGGTCGCGATGAGTCAGACATGACTGAGCATGCACGCATCCAATAGACAATCCAAGGCAGAGAGACACAGCTTGTACATATTGCAGATGAATTGTCCTGAGTGAAAGAAGCTGAGAAAAAAGGATGTAGTTTAGAAAGTGAAAGATTCGACAGATGGATGATAGTGAGGGTTGCACAACAATGTGAATGTACTTTACTGTCACTGAACTGCACCGTTAAATATAGTTCAAATAGTATGTTTTATGTTGCGTGACTTGTCGCAGTTTAAAAAAACTTAAAAAAGCAGTGTGTACTGTATGATTCCCTTTACATGGAATCATTAAATTCATGGCATAAAATTCTAGAAATTATGAATCAATTTAGAGGGAGGGAAAGCAGATTAATGGTTGCCTGAAGGGAGGGGTGGAAAGAGAAAGGTGGGGAGATTTAGGGAGTTCCAGGGAAACTGTCACAGGTTGTTGATATCTTCCTTATCCCAGTTGTGATGATTTAGCAGGTTACAGGTCTTAACCTGTAAGACAGGTTAAGATTGATCTAAGTGTGCGCTTCAAGTATATGCCATTTATCGTGTGTCCATCATACCTCAGCAAAGCTGTAAAAAAAGACAGAACACAAAAACACACATGCTCAGACCTGATCTCAGAACAAGTCAATCAGTCTCTGGCAGTAGAACCCAGACATGGGTGTTTTTAAAGTTCCTGAGAGAGTCCAGTGGGCTGCCAAGCTACAGACGCACCCATACAATGGGTGCAGTCAGGGGAAATGTCTTAGCCAGGTGACAGCTGATCATGAATGAGGCAATGGTCTTTAGAAGCCTGAACAGGACTTTTCACGGGTAGGGTGGGTGGAGGAGGCCAGGAAGGGTGGTCCAGACGGAATGGGCAGCCCCAGGGTCAAAGGCACAGAGGAGGGAGAGAACAGCCTTTGAGCAGGAACATCCATCCGGGTGGCTCATTGCCTACAACTTGGGTGCATAAAGCAAAGAATGCAGGGAAGGCCACAGAGGCTGGGCATGGGCCCTGCAGAGAAATTTGGCCTTTATTTTGAAGGTCTCCTTGATGGACGAGGGGAAAAGTGCATCCCAGACTTCGCTCTCTGTCCCCTGGGAATGCTTGGGCACAGCATGGATTATTGGGTGAGGGGTTCAATAAAGGACTTTAAGGAAGAGAGTGATATAGTCAGGGGCACATTTGAGAGATCACTCTGGGAGCCATGGTGAGGAAGGCTGGAGGGTAGGAGCCCTCACCCCTTGATAGCAGGATCTGGGCAAGTGGTACCTGCCCTTTCTTCCTTCCGTCACTTATTCATTCATTCAGCAGACACCAATCGCTAGCTATGTGCCAGGCACTGTTCTAAGGACAGGAATGAACAAACCAGAAACCTCTGCCCACAAGGAGCTCACATTCTAGAGAATATAAATGACGAATTTAAATGACTACAGGATGTATTAGTTGGGAAGAGGTCAGATGAGGGGTGGGTCTTGTGATTTTGAACAGGATGGTCAGGAAAGATCTCACTGAGAAGTTGACCTTTGAGCAAACAGCTGATGGAGGTGAGGGAGTGAAACATCTGATCTTTGGGAGGAAGATGGTTCCAGGCTGAGGGAACTGCAAGTGCAAAGGCCCTGGGACTGGGGAGTGGGGGGAGGGGTAGAGGAGGGAGAGTTTGTCTGGGACCTTTGCAAGGACTTTGGTATTTACTCTGAGAGGGGAAGCTGTTGGACCATTCAAGCAGAGGAGTGGCAATAAATCTATTCCTGCAGGGTCGTTTGGAAGTAGGCTGTTTATCAAGTGAATCCAGCTTCAAGTCTCCTGTGAGAACCAGGCTGAACTAACTACTAACTAACTAACTACTAAGCAACTAACTAACGTTCCTTGCTTGCAGGTGGCTGGTTGCCACTGAACAGTTGCATTTACAGAGACCTGCTTTTACCAAATGAAATCTTTATGTCCCTGCCCCCTAATCCTCCTGGGCGAGAGATCCAACCCCTCAAATAGCAACACTGCCCACTTACCAGCACCTGCTCTTTCCCCTGGGACTGCTTCCAGGTGGTTCCGCTCACCCTCATTAAAAGTGGATGAAGCCAGCAAAGAGGGGAGGAAACATGCAAAGAAGATGGGCATGGTGAGCATGAGGCTGCTGGGCACTGTGGTCAGAGCTCCTAACAAAGGAGCCCGCACATTCTCTCTCTAGCCCAGTCCGCATGCATTTGCTGAAAGTTTTCCATCTCAGCCTGAGCAGCTACGTACCATTTATTGAGCACTTACTATGTACCAGGATCGGCGATAAGTGCTTTATATGAACTATCTCATTTAATTCTCTCCACACCTCTGAGTCTTCATCACTCCTCTTTCACGTGTGAGGCCCCTGATGATGAGAGAGGTGCAGTGGATTTCTCAGTCACACAGCTCAACTGGAGCCTCGACTCCAGAACCCTGCTTGGGGTTGACATTGCCCCAGGGACGTTGCCACCCTTTCCCAACCGCCACTGAAACACTGGCAGCCACTGTTCTCCAAACAGGAGAGGGCACGCTAGGCCAGGAGACCCCACTCGCAGTGAGCACAGCCATCCATGGCATGACAGGACATGGGTGGCACGCTGTGGGGAAGGGGTGAGTTTGGGGGCCAGGCTAAGCTTGAACTGGGGAAAGGGACCACAGTGCCGATTGTAATGAATGAAGGTGCCCAGCAGCGTCACTGCAGAGCCCCAGAGCCTCCCTGTTCCATCTGCAGGGTCTGATTCAGCGGGTGAGATCAGGCAGAGGGGTGCCCCAAGCCAGAGAGTTCTGGGTACTCTGTCTTTTGAAAGTAGGGCTCCAGCTGGCCGGAGAGGGGTTGGCAGACAGTGATGCTCTCTGTCACACTGGTAGACTGGATTTATTTCACGGTCCAGTGCTTACTGAGAATGGGAGAAGAGGACAGGAGATAGAGGCAGAAACCCTGACCCAGGGCTATCTGGGCCAGCACAGAGATCAGAGAAAGGATGGGCGATATGGCTCCCTCCAGACCTTATTCCCCGTGGGTATGCACCCTGGAGTGCTGCCTCTCAATACCTTACTAATCCCGGTGGACTCTTGATTGTCTGAGCTATCAGGAAAGCTCTTTACTAATTTCAGAGTCTTCTTCAAATTAGATTTGTCCCCATTGAGGGGGTGATTTCTAAACACCTATGCAGAGATTCTGCAAAGCACCAGAAAAGGACTGCAAAACTCTCATCTTCCAAAGAGTGTTAGCTGGGAGAGGAAGTGTCTGGTTCTTGAGCTCACAGTGGTGGGCAGATGAGTTTCCATTTCCATGGGAA
This sequence comes from Cervus canadensis, assembly GCF_019320065.1. Taxonomy (NCBI): domain Eukaryota; kingdom Metazoa; phylum Chordata; class Mammalia; order Artiodactyla; family Cervidae; genus Cervus; species Cervus canadensis. The sequence continues at coordinate 106,327,655 of NC_057387.1, forward strand.
GTGACTGTGGCCCCCAGTCACCCCCAGCATGACTGCACCCCGGTGCAGACTTCTGCTCCAGCCCCCCTTTCCTCTTCCTGTAATTATTTGCTTATACATCTGTCTCCCCCATGAGGCCATGAGCCCCTGGAAGGCAGGGTCTGAGTCTGATCCATGGTCCTGTCTCCGATGCTTGGCACAGGCTTCTCCATAGAGTTATGAAATAAATTAATGAATACTTAGGAAGAAGCGGCTGCTGGAGAGCATCGAGGTTCTGAGCCAGTGGTCTGATAATGTCTCTGTGAGTGCAACAGGCTCCCGCGTATTCTGTGTGTTGAATAATTGAGCAAGGGAGGCCAGAGGCAGAGCTGATGTGAGATTTCTCAGACCTAACAAATAAAAGACAGTTTCAATACAGAGGAGATGGGGGTGAGGTCAAGACTCCCCAGGGGGGTTCATCAGGAGGAAGGGGGAGGGGGAGGGGGCACGGCTTCAGATGGAGGAAGGGGACAGGATAGCCTGGCGACGGGAGCACCAGGGACCACAGAAGGGGGCGGGGGCGGGGCAGGTGGACCCTGAGCCGCAGAGGGCTGCTGTCTTACGGCGGCCAGTATTTGGAGGGGGGCCAGAAGTCCTATTAGAAGATAAGCCTTCATTCATTCATTCGACATGTGTGTGCGGTGCTAGGACCTAGCAGTGAGAAGACAGTGGTTTCCCTTATGGAGGTGGATTTCCAGTGTGGACGCAGGTCAACAGATAAATCGAATTTCAGATTGGGATAAGCGGCACACAGAAGCAGGGCCAGGGAAAGAGAGCGGCGAGTTGAATTATTCTGAACAGGCCAGTCTGAAAGGGCTTCTGCGAGGAGCAGACCCTTGGGCAGACACCTGAAGGATGCCAACGCATCTGCTTTGGTGGCTGTGAGCTGCACACATTTGAGGAAATGCCGGAAGATTTGAGTGGCCCAAGTCAGGGGCTCGGTGGGAAGAGAGAAGGCAGGGGACCCACTGGACGGCTGTGTCCTGACCCCGGCTTTCCCGGGACATGGGACTCTGTATAGTAAACCTGGGCCCTGGCAAACTGGGACCAAGCTGGTCACCTAGAGGTAGGCAGAACAGAGAGGAGGGCGGGACCGGAGCACGCGGGGCCACCTCTGAAGCTGTACTGAGCGGTTTGGGCTTTATTCTATATTTGATGGGAATGGAAGACAGCAACTCCCTTTTGACGTGACAAGTGTCTCTGAGCGCCTCCTCTGCAGCTGGGGCTGCGCTGGGCCGTGGGTAGGGGCGGGAGGCACGCAGCAGTCCTGCCTTCGTGGATTCCGAGCACCTGTGGTCTCTTACACTGGGAATGAAGCCACTGTCACCGCACGTTTTCGCCTCCGCGTTTCCAGCCAGGCTCGAGGTAAACAAAGGAAAAGCCTCGGCTGTAGCCAGCAGAGCAGGCGTCCTCCTTTCCCATCTGGATCGCCGGGACACCATTTCCAGACATTTCGTCACGACAGGGAAGGGAGAGCATGCTGTCTGATCTCACGCTGCAGCCCAGACCACCTGCAAATTCGCACCCCGTTTCCCTTTGCACACCTGAGTTGGAAGGTCTCAGGGAGACGGGAGACGGAGATGGGGGACACACAGGCAGCCTGGTGAGGGCCAGGGTGGCCGTGCGGGCAGGCCGCCGTCACACCAGCAGCGGGGAGGTCTCGGAAGTATTCACTGTGCCTCCTTCCCGTTGCCACGTCACGCGCTGCCACAGACAGACATGGTCACTTGGAACACGGTCAGCGTCTCCCAGTTCCCTGGGTTAGAAGGTCGGGCAGGGCTCCACTGGGCTCTCTACTCAGGGTCTCACAGAGCTGGAAGCTAGGGGTCAGCCGAGTCTGGCATCGTATCAGAGGCTCGGGGTCCCCTCTCAAGCTCACGTGACCGAGTGACGCGTTCACTTCCCTGCAGCTCCAGAGCCACAGCTGCCTGCTTCTTCAAGATCAACAGAAGAATCTCTGCGGCCTTGAGTCTCAGACCACCAAATCCTCAGGCTCCCCTGATCTGGTCAGGCCCACCCAGAAGAATTTCCTGTTGGCCTAACTCAAAGACAACTGAGTTGGACTTTAATTACACCTGCCAAATATATATATATATATATATATATATATATATATATGTATTCCTTTACTTTTGCCAGATAACTAATCACAGATGTGACATCCCGTCATATTCAAGTCCAACCCACACCAAGGGGAGGGCATTATGAGGGTGGGACTCTTAGAATTCTGCTTCCCATACTAGCCACCTAAGAAGTGCTTTACACACATCAGCTTATTTAATTCTCGGAACAATCCTACGAGATGGATACTGCTATTGTCCCCACTTTACAAGTAAACAAACTGAGGCAGAGAGAAAGTAAGGAGTCTGAGGTCCACAACTAGGAGGAGCCGGTGCTTTAGCAAAGCACAGTCTCCTGGAGCCAGGAGCCTGTGGCAGTCAGGGAAGGAGGAGGGGAAGGGAACCCGCCAAAGTTCCTGTTGCTGTTTCATAAAGCATTGCCATGGAAACCCTGCATGAAGCATCACTTAAAGAGCTATTTGATTTTTTTTTCAGGGTGGCATCTGCAAGCACATAGGCAGCAGTACCAACACACACACACACACACACACACACCCCATGGTTGAGTTCATGGGTCAAGCTGCAGGTACATGGCAGGAATTCTAGAAGGTCAATTGATATAGGAAGATGTTCACTGGCACAATCGGGGCTGGTCAGTGCCTCTGCTGCAGGAAACTCAGATCCAGGGGACTATTTGGGTTCTATTAACTTTCACTGACTATGGGCCCAGAGGGAACTGGCTCCCAGTTGCTCCCTTCTCTGCTTCTACCAGCCCTCATTCCTGGCTCCATCCAGGCCACGCCCTTCCTGGGCCTTCTCATAGCAACTGTCTTGCTGCCATAGATCAACCAGGGAGAAAGTGAGGCCAGTGTAGCATTCACAGAATTCAAGCTCAGGAAGGTTCTAAACCTGCTGCTCACTGCTTCTAAGCCCCTGGGATGAGTTCAGCTCCCATCAGGATGCAGAAAGCCTTGGAAACTAACTTGTCTCATCCCAAATCTTGAAGTAAGGGCTGTCCCCGTGGATCTAGGAGACTGGAGGTCCAGAGTAGTAACTGTTGACAATGATATTCATAACGACTACTATCTAGTGTGACTTCTCGCCAGGCCCTACGCAAAGTGGGTCTTTGTACCCATTGTGTCTAATTGCTCATTTGTCAATTCATTCAACAAATATTTATCATGTGATGACTGTTCCAGGCTCTGACTCTACATGTGTGAAGTGATTAGACGTGGAGCTTAAATTCTAGTCTGGGGAGACAGACAATAAGTGAAAAGGGGGAAATGACCCATTGCGGTAAGTGCCTCACAAAGAATTAAAATGGAACAGTTTTGGAAATTCCCTGGTGGTCCAGTGGTTAGGACTTGGCACTTCCACTGCAGGGGGCAGGGGTTTGATCCCTGGTTGGGGAACTAAATGCCTGCATGCCGTGCAGCGCGGCCTTAAATAAAATGAGATGAAAGGTTAAAAAATAAGTAAATAAATTAGAACAGTTGGAGGGAGGACCCGGGGGCTTCTTTCATTTGTGTGGTGAGCAAAGGCCTCTCTGAGGAGGTTAAGCAGACATCAGAATACAAGGCTGTGTCAGGGAAAAGATACAGCTGATGCCAAGACCCCCAGGCAGGAGGAGTTGGCTTGGTGAGCCTGAGAAACAGAAGGAAAGGCCAGCGTGTCTGGAGGACAGCAAGTAGGGAAGAGAGGGCAGTAGTGGAGGCTGACCAAGGAGACTGTAGATCTGGGTGAGGATCATGGTTTTTATGTGCTTTTGTTTTCACTAAGGCAGGCGCATGCTCTAACTTGTGTTTTAAGAGATCCTTCTGGTTGCTCCACGAAGAATGTCTGGGTGGGGACAAGAGTGGAGTCAGGGGTCCAGTTAGTGGACATCTGTGGGGGCCGGGGGGAGGATGCTGGTGGCTTGGGCCATGGAGGCAGCACCGCAGCTGGAGAGAAGGGCATGCGTTCAGGTGTCATTAGCAGGGATGGCTGATAATCTGAATATGGAGGTGGAAAAGAGGATTCTGGAGTATTCCAGGGATTTGGACTGAGCAGCAGGGTAGATTTCATCCTTGTAAGAATGCTAGGGTGGCCTATTATCTGCATTTCGTAAGCTACAAAAGCAGGCCCATGGTCACCTGACATCAGCCACAACGTGGATGGCCTATAAAGATTTTATGCTAAGTGATAACAAGTAGTCACATCACAGAGGGAGAGAGTGGCGGTTGCCAGGGTTGGGAAGTGCAGGGGATAAGGTTAGTGTTTAATGGTTATGGAGTCTTCGTTTCACAAGATGAAGAATGTGGTGGATGGATGGTGCTAAGGATAGTACAACAACGTGAATGTACTAAACACGGCTGAACTGTGCCTTAGTCAGGGTGAAGATGGTATATTTTATGCCATGCATGTGTTCTCACAATTTGTTAAAAAAAAAAGAAAGAAAGAAAAAGGAAAGCAGGCCAGGGACCACACTGTTGGAAAGAGGTCAAACCAGGTTTTGAACTGGGCCCAGCAAACTCCACGTCTGGTGCATTGAACTGCCTCCAGGAGCACAGGGCCCCAGCCTGCGTGCAGGCTCACCCACCTCCCCGCACCCAGGTGATAGTTGTCACACCTTGTGTGGGCACCAGGGGAGGGTGGGAGCCCTATGTGTGGGTGGTTTGGTGCCTCTTGTGGGACATTTGAGTGGCGAGGGGAACAGCAGAAAGCAGACTTCATTTTGTCTAATAGTGTGCTTGTGTTTGTGGGTCTATTTTTTTTTCTAATGCAGCCCTTTAGAAATGATGCTAGTACGGGTGGTCATGAGGGTGATGATGACAGTAACAAAATGATGAAAATGTCAGTTCCTACACGTGAAATGTTTGTGTGCCACACCTTCTCCATGGAGCATTTTATCCATCCTCTCCATAACCTAATGTACACACTTACGTTATCCCCATTCTACAGATGAGAAGACTGAGGATAAATGACATTCAGAGACTCACCCAAAGCCACCTGCCAGGCAGCAGGAGCGAATTGTAAAGTATGGCCTGTCTGGTCCAGATGCCATTCTAGTAATAGCCCAGATTAAATGAGGAGACTAATTAAGAAGGTATATCCTTGCTGCTTCTCAGAGTTCTGTTGTTTTGGGCCAACTTGAAGGGACACGGAGTAATTATTTCCTGTACCGAGCGTCTTCTGCACAGGCCCCAGGATCCTCCACACTCAGCCTCCCGCGTGGAAGCCGACACCGCCTTTGCTTGGCAACAAGTCACAACAAAGATGGGCGCACTCCCGCCCTGCCCCGCTCAGGCAGTACCTCACGGGGGAAACAAGATAAAACAAAATCACGCTGAGCTCCTAATTCGCATTCCATCTCCGGCAGCTCCTTGATGATAAATAGTTCTAGAATTGGAAATGAGGCAGGAGGCGGGGGCGCATGGTGATCTGAGCAGAGCGGCTCGGCAGACCGTTTCCACTTGGGATCACCCTCTCTTCTTCTTGGAGCAGCCAGGGAGTTGGGATCCCTGGGGGTGAGCGGGCACCTTTGCCACCTCCTCTAAAAAATCGTTTTTTAAACCATGTTAACAGAGACATAGCAAAGCGCTCCATTTCCAAGGGCATGTAGCAGGAGCATCAAGTGAATTCCCGTTGTTCTACAAGCATCACCACGTTCCATGTCCAGAATTTGTTCATCTCCCCAACTGAAACTATATCCATGAAATCCTAATCCCCACTGCTCACTCCTTCAACCTCTGGCAACTCCCCATCCACCTTCTTTCTCTGTGAATTTGATTACCCTAGGGACCTCATGTCAACAGAAGGTGTACCATTCACCTTTTTGTTACTAGCTCATTTCACTTAGCGTGATGTCCTCAAGGTTCATCCATGTTAGAGCATGTTATAGAGTTCCCTGCCTTTTGAAGGCTGAATAGTATTCCATTGTGTGGATATACCACCTTCGGTTTATCCATTCATCTGCTGATGGACACTCAAATTACTTCCGCCTTTTGGCTGCTAGGAGAATCCTTCCGTGAACTTGCCTCCTCCTTCCCCACCCCAGGCTTGATCGTAATTGTATGTATTCAGGGTATTGAGGTGACCAGGTTGCATCAGTGTCCCCCACAGGAACTGCTCCCCTGCACAGTGCCCCCGCACACCCCTCAGCTCCCCTCACCAGATCTCACCCCAGGTGCTGCAGGTTTCCGTAGCGACCCTGAGTCAATCATCTGTGAAAGGCAGTCAGCTGGAGAGATTTGAGTCTCGGCTTGTCACTTACCAGGTTGGTGACCTCAGGCAAGTTCTTTACATCTATGCTCTCAGTTTATTCACCTGTGGAGCTGGAATCATAGTGGTACCTGCCTCACAGCTAAGAAGAGGCATGCAGAAGGTGGTACTAGCCCCTTATGCTGTGCCAGGCATCGTGTTAGTGCTTTGCATGGATTATCTGCCCCCATAACTACCCTATGCAGCAGTTATCCCCTTAATTAAAGCTAGTATAACTTTATCTGCAAAGTTACCTCCTTTCTAGGTGAGGAAACTGAACCTCAGAGAGGTGAAGCCCTTGCCAGTAAGTGATGATGCTGGGATTTCTAAGCACCGGGCTCGCACTCTTGTCTCCTACCTTACCTTGCCTCCTCTACATGGAGGGTATCTAGCACAGGGTCTAATCCACAGGAAGTGGCCAGCAAATGAGGTCCAGTCTGACAAATCATGGACACAGCCGTGACTGGTTCCTGGTTTGACGGAATCAACTCATCTCCTCTGGGGAGCAGAGTTGGCTTTATCGGGCAAGACTGTTGTTTGGTTTGAACATTTTGAACTTGGAGTCAGGCTGACAGGTCTGCCATGCTGAGCAAAAGCCCTGGAGATCTATCCCTGATCTCAGGGACCTGTGAGTCCTGTGATCCTGTGAAGAGGAGGACCCATGTGTTTTATCATTTCTCAAAAGGTTCCTGGTTCCAGAGTGGTGGAGATCCCCTTGGGTTCTCAGCCCATGGATCTAAGATTTGTGAGCAGCAGAGGTGATGTTATGCTGAAAGCTCAGAGAGGGGGAAAGCTCCTGGGTCAGCCAGGCTGTGGTTGTCATGGAAACACAGGCAGTCAGCACAGGTCATGGATACAGGACAGACAGAACTAGTCAGGACTCAGGTCATGTGGGAGAAGGTAGTCCTGACTATAAGAATGACCAGGTCAGGGCTCTGAGAGTGGTAGACTAGACCATGGTACGTAAGAGACACTCAGATTTCCATGGCCAGCAAATAGAGAAGCTCATTTCTTACCCCGGTTATCAGTCCTGGGTAGGTGTTCAGTTTGGTGGGGTAGCTTCTTTCATGTGGTAATTAAAGGATGAAGCCTCCTTCCATCTTGAAGAAGGCTCCCCAGTGTGGTCTGGTCACCCACATCCAACCGATGTGGAAGAGCCTAGAGGAGGCAGTGGAGGTTTTTATGGGCTAAGCCTGGAAGTGGTATATATCACATTTGCCCACATTCCACAAGAGAGAACCCCACTGCAAGGAAATCTGTGAAGTATTGTACTTCCAGAGAAGGGACAATGAATTTTTTTGGACAGCTAGCTTTTTTTTTTTGTCACAGGCAGCCAATTTGATAACCATTTTCTGATGCCTGTTGCCTTAGGAAGTCTTTAAGGAACGGAAGCCCACTGGAGCAAGCTCAGTCAAAAGGGGTGCATGATAAGGGCACAGAAAACCGGGGACGTGGAGGTTGCCAACAGTCCACTCATTTATTCACCCATTCGTTCGTAGAGTCATTCATTCAAAGCAGAGTTTCTGAGTGTCTGCTCTGTCTTGGTCACTGTGCTGTGTGTGAGGATACAGAAGTGGAAAATGTCAGATAAGGTCCCAGTTCTTACAGCACTTCCATGAGGAAGTGGGGAGAAAACATAACAACAGAAGCAATTAAGAACACATAAAATGATTACACATGGCGGTCAGTGCTCTGAAGGTCACACAGAGGGTGTAGAGACAGAGGATAATTGAGGCTGGTTTAGGGGTCAGGGCAGGTCTCTCCGAGGAGGTGACATTTGAACTGAGATCTGATGGATGAGCATGGATAAGCCATGCAGAGAGCAGAAACCAGAGCACCTATGGGCCAGGGAAAGCTGTGCAAAAGTCCTGTATCTGGGGCAGAAAAGAGCTTGATGTACTTAAGAATCATCCACTACCACCTCGATCATGCTTATTCAGACCTCTGGCTCTATGCTCCACTGCTACTCCTCTGTTTAACGCTTCTGTAACTGGGCCACCAAGTTCAAGGGCTCTGTTCACTCTCCTTTTGCCTAGAGCTGTCAGGGGCACTTCATGCTTTGCTAGCCAAGATGATTCTTAAGATCCTCTGGGCACCACGGTCCAAGGGGACCATCCATTGGGTCCAGTGAGACCACCCGTGAGTCCAATGGCCCACCCATTCCTCTTAATACAAACTTCTTGTTCTCTCTGCCTTTGCTGCCATGGCCCGCCCTCCACCAGCTTCTTGTGCTGCATGTCTTCACAGAGGTCAGTGCCAAGTTTGCAGGACTATTTGCCTAACAGAGGAGAAGGGGACATTTGAGAAGAAGTCACCTTTGAACTGAGTCTTAAAAGGTAGACTAGGATGTTGCCAGACAGAAAGGATGGAAGACACTTCAGAGGGAGGGGATGGCAAATGCAGAGGCCAGGAGCATGCGGAGCCCTAAGGAAGAGGTCAGGGAAGGAGAGGTGACCATTCCAAAGGGATGGGGTGTGCATGACTGAGGGCGGGGGAGGGATGGAACTCGTGGGAGCAAAGCCGAGACAGATGGCTGAGTCCTGACGAGGGAGGGCTCTGAATGTTTTGCTAGAAGTTTCCAGTTTGCTCCACCAGCCTCAAGGAGCCACAGAAAGCTTAAGGATGGTGCCTGGAAGCAGGTGACAGTGAAAGCAGTGTGGGGGACTGGACAGAGGTTGAGGGTGACAGGGGACCTGCAGTGGAGGTTGGGAGGGTTGGCAGAGCATGCCTGGAGTGAGAACCATTCTTCTTGGATGTCAGGAATGTGAAGCGTAGCATAATGCCTGACTCACAGCAGACCCTCAAATGCTGTTGCCTCACCTCCTTATGGGGGCAGCCTGGGGTGGGCTCTGGTAGTCCTTAAATAGAAGTCCACCATCTTCAGGGTGTAAACATAATGAGGACAGGGAGGGTGCTTATCAGTGGGACCCCTAGCATGCCACCTGCATGTGAAGACATTGGTGGAATGAATGAATGAAAAGCTCTTACTGTAAGCCAGTGGGCCTCCTGGGAGATGGCAGTGTGGAATGACAGTGGCCCTAGCATTTAGACAGATTCTTATCACTTTTCTCTGCTGGGCAGAGAACTAGCCCTGCTTCCAGAACTCTCCTCCAGCCCTAACTGATTGGCTTAAGGAAAAGAAGGTGGGAAGGTCAGAAATCCTTCCCTCCTGGGGCAAGCAGGAGTGACTGTGGGTCAAGTTCAGACCAAGGACAAAGGAGAAGGAGCAATTGGAGTCCGCTGGTGTCTAGAAAATCCCTGGAGCTTCTGGGTGAAGCTGTGACCCCAGGCACTAAGAGGTTGGATCCAGAATTAAGAGCTTGTCCATCTGTGGGGAGCAGTCACAACAGGCTCCATGGGGACTCTGGCCTCCGTCCTTCCTGGACGGTACACAAGGACGGAGGTGTGGCTCTGGCTCCACAGTCATGCCCTGCGCCCCAGGTCAGGTCTGGAGGACGCGCAGCTCTGTTGATTTCACTTGGGAAGGGCAGGAGCTGGGAACTCCTTCCCTGAGGCTGTCAGTAGCCCATCTCTGCTGCAAATGTCGCGTCTCGCCGAACTAGTTGGGCCAAACACTGGCTTCCCAACTCTGTCTCCCTTGGTCGCCATCCTCAGCAGGCTCTTCCATATAAGCGCATGCATGACACATACATACGTGTAGATACATGCACATATGCATGCATGTGCACACATATACATAGGCACACGCACACCATATAACAGGCACATGTAACACCAACACAATACCTTGGCTATAGTCACCCATGCCTCGATTGACACGCACACACACCACAGACAGTGTGCTGGAGGAAACCTAAGGAGTTCAGAGTTGTGGGAATGCAAGGTGTGAGGGGAGACAGTGCGACTGAAGATGGAGGCAGGGGCCCCGGCCACTTGTGGAGGACTTGAGTGACATTCCAGGGATTTGACCCCCACCTCTAAGAGACAGGAGTCACCACAGGGCCTTCAGAGAGAAGCGCTATGGTCCCAGGAGAATGGAATGGACTGGGGCAATCTACAGACAGAACAGTGAGGAGGGGTCTGTCTCCAAGTCCCCGAGTAGGAGATGAGATGGGAGCGGAGTGGCCCTGGGCATTAGCAGCAGGGCTGGAGAGGGGGTCAGATAGGAGAGATGAAAGGATGCGGACTCCAGAGACCGAGTGGGACTGGACGGACCCCAGGCCGGGCACCAGGGCACACGGGGCTGGGGGTGAGACCGGGAGTTCAGGTAGGCTGCAGAGGGGTGGAGGCACATGTCAGGCTTCCACGGGGAGCCCCCAGAGGCGCGGAGACTCAGACCTGTGGTGTGGAGAAGGGTCTGGGCTGGGACTCTGATGGAGACGGATTTAAGAATCAGTCACACGAGGGACAAGAGCCTGAAACACACACGGGGCCTGGAGCTCCTGGACCCGTGCCAGCCTCACTACCTGGAACACCCTCCCTTCCCTGCCAAGACCACCCCGAACGCCTCTTCCAGGAAACGGCTCTGAGCTACTCCTTCCCGTCATCCCTGAGGCTGGGTGTCGCGGGCGGGCAGGGCGGCACAGGGTCGGGAGGAGAGGGGCAGGGTCCTGGGCCCAGTCTACTCCTGGGCCTCTGCCGTCTGCATCTCTCTCATTGCTTTGGGGCTGAGCAGGACTGTTCAAGAATTCTCTTTTTTGTTTGTTTGTTTTTAAAGATTTTTTTTTTTTATGTGGACCATTTTTAAAGTTTTTGTTGAATTTTTTGCAATATTGTCTCTTTTGAGTTTGGGGTTTTTTTGGCCACAGAGCATGTGGGATCTTAGCTTCCTTACTAGGGATCAAACCCACGCCCCCCTGCATCGGAAGGTGAAGCCCTAACTATTGGACCACCAGGGAAGTCCCCTGAAGTCTTCTTATTAGGATTAAAGGAGGCCTTTTGGACCGGAAGCAGCAGGCCCCTGTTTGGCTTCCCGTGTTCCAGCTCCTGGGGCCCTTCTGCTCTCTCCAGCTTCCTCTGTCTCTTATGGCCCTGGCGTCTTCCCCCAGGGAGCTCTAGGTATTTATATATCGTGTTATTCGTTCAGTCGTGTCTGACTCTTTGTGACCCCGTGGACTGCAGCATTCCAGGCACCTCTGTCCGTGGGGTTTCGCAGGCAAGAATACTGGAGTGGTAGCCGTTCCCTTCTCTAGGGGATCTTCCTGACTCAGGAATCAAACCCGGGTCTCCTGTGTTGCAGGCAGATTCTTTACCATCCGAACCGCCACAGAAGTCCACTTACATATGATGACTTTCCCAAATGTATCGAACATGTACTATGGGGCAGACACTGCGGTAAGCCCTCTGCTGGTTGACAACTGGGTGCTGTTATGACCCCCATTCTGATGGTGAGGTGCCAGAGGTGAAGTAACTTGCTTGTGAGACAGCAGAGCTGGGATTTGAACCCAGGCCGTCTGTCTCCGGAGTCCCCTCTGCTAACCAGTGCACGTTGCTGTCTCCTCTGTCACAACCACTAACCCCCTGCTCGTAGGGGCACAGGCGAATTCAAACCCACGTCTGCGGGATGCCAGACCCCTTCTCTGAGCCATGACGCTCGGCGCCTCCCAGACCCCGACAAGCCTTGCTGCTCCCCTCCTATACCACGGCCTCAGCCGACAGCTGCATGAAGCCTGCAGGGGGAGATCCGCACCCACCCCCACCCCACATTCCATACTGTGCCCAGGATGAGGAGAGCTTAAACGCAGGGGCCAGGCAGGTCCCCAAGTGAGAGGGAGGGGGACCCAGGCTTCCGAGAGGAGCTCTGGGTGTAGGAGGGGACATGGGAGAGAGAGGGTCTTTATCCCAGAAGAGGCTAATCAGAAGGGGATTGTTATTTTGCTATGGAAACAGAGGTTGTTCACTGGTGTGTGTGGGAGAAGGCGCTGTGTCTGTTGTCATACGTGTGAACACAAGAGCTCATACAGGCGCATTCTGGAGGTCTGGTTTTAGACGTGCATGTTTGTGTATGAGAATGTACTCTCGTGTGTACACATGTGACATGTGTGTGGAAAGGCGAGTATCTGAATGGACGGATTTGTGCCCCTGGGCTGTGAAAGTATGTTGTTGTGTCTGTTTCCACGTGAGAGAGTGTGGTGCCCCTCAAGTAAGGAGCTGCCCCGGGGAAGACCCTGTCTGCCCTCCTGCCTCCTGACCCTGGAGGACCTGGACTGAGGGTCCCTACCTGCACTGGGGCCTCCATGAAGCCTTTGGAGAAGTCGTTGGGCTTCAGAGATGAATAAGAATAAAGAGACAAACAAAAAGAGAAACAGATAAACAAGTCTTCCTTCCCCACCATCTTCCTGGTTCGCAAGCTGCAAAGTGCTCCCCAGGCACTATACGTGGCCCCATTGATGAACCTGCAGGAAATGGAGCCTTGAAGCCAGTTTCCCAGTCTCACCAGCCCTTCCTCTGCCTCTTCACTGGAATGCAGTAGCTAAGAAAGAAGGTGCATGAATCAGTCCACTGGGCGGACACCCCCGCTCCCCCAGTTCTAGTCATGTGAAGGGAGCAGCTTACCTTGTCTGAGCCTCATTTTGTTATCTGTAAAATGGGGGTAGTACCCACTTCACAGTGTTGTAATGGGGATTGAGTGAGACAGGGTTCAACATAGAGTTAGTCAATACAGGTGGTCAGTAAGTGATGGTGCTGACAATGAAGAAGATTTACAGTGATCCTACTGGGACTCAGAGGCAGCTTTTACTCAGGGTCCTTTGTAGTCACTGACTCCCCCATCCTTTGCAGAAGGTACAAGAAATGGGTGAGAGTGGCTGGAAGCCTCATACCCCAGCTCCTCCTCAGGCCCCTATGTCTAGTTCTTCTTAGAGAGTGGGAAGCTGAGGGGTCTGGAGCCTTTGGAATATTGTGCTTCTTCCCATGGGATGCAAGGTATGCTGGGGCTTCCTGGCCCTGGACAGGGCTCCAGGATTCCATATCTACAGGGCTGGAGTTGGCAGGCAGGATATCACCATGGGCATCCCAAATGATGCATAGCACTTCCCTGCTGGATGGTAGGATATAGGGGGCTAAGGCCCAGACTTGGAGGGGACTGTAGAGTCTGGGGGGGGGCGGCGGGCAGTTAAGGAGAAAGCAAAGCCAGTTATGGAGCCAGGGGCAGCCCCAGCCTGAGATAGGGTAACCTTTTGTATGGGCCGCCTCAACCAGAGTTAGAAGTCCCAGCCTCACCACAGGACCCCCAGCTGAACCAGGTCACTGCCCTCTCTTCTAGCCCCTTTGCTAGGATTGGTTCAGCATTCATGGCTTTCTATCTGTAGCTGGGCACGAATGAAGACCAAACTTGGCTGGCCCTGGCCACAAACCTCTGTAAGTCTGGTCCCAGCAGATCAGGGGTCATTATTCTCCAGCCAAGCAGACCATGGCCTGCTATAAAAGTTATCAGATGGAAAGGAAGAATCTACACCTTTGCGCTTCTGTAACATAGGCTGTGGAAGTACTTCCCAGGTGGCCCGGGGTAAAGAATCCGCCTGCCAGTGCAGGAGACATGGTTCGATCCCTGGGTCAGGAAGATCCCTTGGAGAAGGAAATGGCAACCCACTTCAGTATGCTTGCTTGGAAAATCCCATGGACTGAGGAGCCTGACAGGCCACAGTCTGTGACATTGCAAGGGTCTGACACGACTTAGCAACTGAGCATGCACACATGAACATAACCTGCTCTCACCTGGAAGCGATGATGGCTTCTTTGGTAAGAATTGATCCCAATCCCCAAAGCTAGTGATCATCCTAACCCACAGAAAAATGTAAGTTTGGAAGTGTCAGTGGGAGGTTGTGTTTATAAAAACTGTGTGTGGTAACTGGGAAGGGATTACATAAATGTCACCTATCATTGCTGTTGTTGTTTTATGATGATAGTGATGGATAAGGAAAACAAAGCAACTCAGGTTTATCTTATCTAGAACCTAGCAATTCCCAAAGTGTATTCCACAGAACAATTCAGAAGCTCATAGGTATTTCTGAGAGAAAAAGAAAAGAAAGAGAGGAGAGATTCTGTCATCAGATTTGTGGAGATTCTGGTTAAAGCAAGGTTAAACGGGTTTCTCTCCTGCAGCACCTCTGAGATAAATGCGTAAGCTTGGTTTCTTCCAGAGGAGAGAATTCCTGTAGCATTTTTCAAAGTTGAATGCTCTTATGGAATTTATTTCTCAGCCTGTGTTTTATGGAACATACTTTGGGAAACATTTCTAGGCATCATTCTGCAATTAACCAAATTTGACCCCAAATTGCATAGTTGGCTATTCTAAGCCTAACACGGATAGTATTTTGCCATGTTTCCTCATAGGGTACCACTGATGCTGCATGCATTGCTCTGTCTAGACAAGATGGAGCATCCCGGTGCTGGGGTGTGATGGGGCAGGGCGGGCCGAAGAGGGAACAGTGGGGTTCAGGCAGCAAAGGTCAACAGAGGCTGCATCACAGGGGACAGCCTAAAGCTGTTCATCAGAGACGCTAAGGCATGCCATAGTCTCCTGAAACAGGAGAGGGACAAGTGGGTACAGAATAAGACTCAGAGGTTCTGTCAGAGAGTGATCAGGGAAAGGAGGAAAGCCACACAGCCCACTCCTCCCCTGTGATCCTGCTGTACCTAAGCCTCCACAGGTCCCAGCCTGGGGGGCCTCTGAACTTCCCCCTCTGCAACCCCTCTTCTGGTTCAGTATCCAGTTCCTCAAAGCCAGTCTGTCTCTCTCCTTGTCCTCGTCCCCTTTTCCCCAAAGAAACCCCCAGTTCCTTAAGAAGCTGAAGTCATTGATGGAGAGAAGACCCCCCCCGCCCCACTCTGGGGCGGAGTTGATAAAACTGGCACATTACAATCCAGGACGCCCAGTTAAATTTGAATTTCAGATAGATTTTAGTATAAGTATATCCCACATGTTGCATGGGATGTACTTATACTTTAAAAAAAGATTTGTGAGTTTCTCTGAAATTCAAATTTAACTGGGTGTCCTGGATTTTAACTGGCAACTCTATTCTGGGGCCCAGGATGTAACCTTTTTGGTGTTGCTTCTAAAAAATCCCAGGTGAAACGGGAGGCCATGGGGGCCCAGGGTTATGAAGCGTCAAGGAAAATTCCCACTGACAGCCCCTCTGCACCCCCTGCTGGTGAGATGAGGGATGTCTGTGAAGCCCCAGGTAGTGATGGTGGAGGGATGGGGCCACTAAGGGGTCTGACTGGGTGCAGGACAGGCGTGCTCTGGGCCTGGCAAGGAGGAGAACTGTGCAAATGTCCAGAGCACTGCCTCCATGTTGGGAAAGCAGTGAAACAAACACGGGTCTTGAAGATCAAGGTTGCAGCCTGATTAGGACACAGGCTGAGGTCAAGAACTTCCCAGGTGGCGCTAGTGGTGGAGAGCCTGCCTGCCAGTGCAGGCAGATGTAAGAGGCACGGGTTCGATCCCTGGGTTGGGAAGATCCCCTGGAGGAGGGCATGGCAACTCAGTCCAGTATGCTTGCCTGGAAAATCTGTGGATAGAGGAGCATGATGGGCTACAGTCCATAGGATCGCAGAGAGTCAGACATGACTGAAGTGACTTAGTACACACGCACACGCTGAGGTCACAGGGCTCAAGTTTCAACGCCCTGCCCTGATGCCAACCGGTAAGATGAAATAGAAGAGCCAGGTAAAGTACTGAGCAGAGTGCCCAGCTCATATTAAACACCCAAAAGGTGACTATTATTATTATTGCAACTAGCTGCGTGACCCTTCAGCTCTCTAAACTCAGCTCTTTAGGGTAAAACCAGGTTCATTATACCAACCTAAAGAGTAGCTCTGAGCACTAACATAAATTCTATCTTAATGGGAAAGAGTGGTGACTAAACACACACACACAAGCCTTATCCCGTAGCCAGCACAATGCCCGTTTTCCCCAGTGCCACATTGATAGAGAAAGGAAATTTGATTTTGGTCTCAGTCCTCAGGTGCCAACTGCCTATTTTGTCTTCTCTCTGCCTTCTTCCTGCCAGTCACCTCTGTCAAGGTCTCTCACCTACAGCCTGCTCCCCTGACAGCCCCTTCCCATCCTGGACTCCCAGCAAAACTGATCTTTTCTTAGTTTTCCTTCTCAGTTGTGGGAGATGAGAGGAGGTTCCTGAGACTGTAACTGAATACACATGAGTTCATGGGTACCAGACTGTGCCTCATGGGCTAAGGGCCTGTTGTATAAGTAAAGCTTGGTTGGATCAGGTACTGTCTACAGCTAATTTTGTGGCACAGTGAAAAAAGCTGAATCATTGGGTCAGAGACCATTAGGCAAGGCCAGAAGTATTTACTCCCTGGTTCTTTACAGAAAAAGCGTGCCAACCCTTTGCTTTGCTTTACTTTGTTGCTCCCTATCTATAATGCACATTTTATATGCACACAGTATTCATTACATATATATGTGTGTGTGTGTGTGTATATATATTCAACATATTCCATTGGGGTAGTCCCTTCCTGCCAGGCATTAAATCAAACACTAGATAAATAAAGAATGCGTCATTCCTGCCCCTCGGGGAAGTCCAGAGATGAAAATAGACACCTAAACAAACAATTACAGGCAGGCTTAGCTCCCGTTTGGAAGCCAGGGTGTTGTAAATTAATGAATGATTGAATTGTAATGTCGTATGACAAGTGCAGGAATTGAAGTGCAAGTAAAACCCCGACTTAATTCTGCAAGTGGGTCCAAAAAATCCAATCATGTAAAATGTGGGCCTGTGAGATTGCAAAATTAACCAAATGACCAGAACGAGCCTGTGTAGTTAATGGGCTGGGAGTTCCAGGATTCTGGGAGCTGGTTGCCAATGACATTAAACCTGAATTTACATTCTATCAGGATGTCTTTTCCTGGGGTTTCCCAGTTTAGACAAGACCCTAAGGATATCAAGGAGGGCTTCACAGAGGAAGTGGTGGGGGGCAGGATTAGACGAGCAGAAGATAAGGTAGAAAATGTCAGCAGGGGTCAGATTATAGAAGGAGGGGGCTGCCTGAACTGAAAATTTGATTTATTCTGACAGCAATAGGAGGGTTCTCATGGTTTTCTTTTCTCTTTCCTTTTATTAATTTTGATTCTTTCAAATCATTTTTTATTCTTACACTCATCATGCAAAAGACTAGAGGACCTGCATTTGCCCGTGCCTCTTGGTGGTAGGCAACCACCTTGGGCACATGTGCTCCAAAAGGGAGAACAGGGCAGGGCCGTGGTGACTCTGCCATTCTAGAAAGCTCACTGCAGCATCAGTGCAGACAGTGCATTGGAGGGGGCAGGGCTAGCGGCAGGGCGATCAGAGTTGGGTGCAGAAGTCCAGGGGAGAGACGATGAGGATCCTCAAATGAGAAGGAAAGAGAGGGCAAGTGTGATTTATGGAGGACAGCGATGTCCCGGGGAGAAGCTGGGCTTGCTGCTCCCAGAAGTCAAAGCCCAGTAACAAGAAAGGCGCTGGAAATTGAACGGTTCACAGCTCAGAGAGATAACCCAACCAGGCTAATAGAATAACCTACATGAATAGGTTACCGCAAGTGGTTCTCACTTTCAGCTCTGCTCTCCAGTCACCCAGAGGAGCTTGGGCTCTTCCTCTGAAATTCCAATTCAATAGGTGTGGGGACAGGTCTAGGCGTTGGTATTTTTATAAAACTCCCCATGTGCTCCTGATGCCAAAGGTTGCAAAATTGAAAACGTGAGCCAAGAGAAAGGCTCACAGTGGAGAGTTGATGCCAGATGCTAGGCAGGAAGATACTTGGTAGGACAGGGCCCTGTGGACTCGTGAGTGGCATACCCCCTCTAGGTCCTGGCACCCCTGCCTTCACTTGATTGACAGGTAGCAGGAAATATACAGGACCAGGCTTCCTGGTGGTTCAGACAGTAAAGGATCCACATGCAATGCAGGAGACCCAGTTTCAATCCCTGGACCAGGAGGCTCCCCTGGAGAAGGGAATGGCCACCCACTCCACTGTTCTTGCTTGGAGAATCCCATGGATGGGGAAGCCTGCATCCTTGGGGTCGCAAAAGAGTCGGACGTGAATGAGTGACTAACACTGAACAGGCTAGGGGTTGACTTGCCTGGTTTTTACCCCAAGTCATTCCCATGAGGAGAATGAGTGTGAGTCCCCTATGAGGGTGTTTCAAGGTACACCAGTTACCGTGAGCCCTATGTGGAATGATCAGTGCAATAACGGCCTAGTACAGGTCAAAGTACATGGGCTCAGCAGCCAGGCATTGCCGTGGACACCCAGCTCCACCCCCAGAGTGCTATGGCGTCTCGGGTAATGTGCTCCAGCCTCTCTGGCCATCATACTCATCTCAACAAGGGATAACAGCCCTTCTCTCAGTGGTTTATTGGGAGGATTCAATAAGATCATTAAGTCACTCAATAAACTTTGATCAAGGTATCATTATACATCAGGCACTGTTCGAGGAACTAGGACACAAAAGGGAACAAAACAGGTTAAAAAGATATCTGTCTTCATGGAGCTTACATTGTAGCAGAGTGAGACAAACAATAAACAACTGAATGCATCAGCTACATACTGTATCAGATGTAGATGGGAGGAGAGGAAGTGGAGACAACAAGTATAGATAATTCTTTGGGATGGAAATATATACAGAGCACTTGACAATGAGGATGACACATAGTAAGCCTGCAGTTGTGTTTACTAGGCCAAACAGGGGAAAGCAAGGGGGTTGTAAATATTAAATAAGATATAATGTGAGATGAAGAAGTGCCTAGCCTAGTGTAGGCACTTAAAAGGTAATGGATCTTATTCTTTCCTCCCCTGTCCATACCCACTGCCCCTCAAGTCTCTCTGTCTCACACACACACACACACACACACACATGCAACACCATCTTCCCTGTACATACCCACTACCCTTCAAATCAAACACAGACACACACACCCAACACCATCTCCCCTGTCCATGCTGAGGGCTGGGGAAGAAGCAATCCTTCTTCCTGCATCCTTTCTCCCAGCCATCCTGTCAGTTTGTATCAACTGTATGGCCCTGGAGATCAAACAAGTTACTTGATGGAAGATAAGGAATCAAACATATGGAGGGTGCTTGTCCAGAGAGCATAAACGTCTCTTCATTATAATATGGCAACTAAAATCTCAAATTAAAAATAAAAGAAGGCATGATGTAGCTTTTGCTGCACTCCAACCACAAAGGAGATTCATTGTCATACAATCACTGAGAATATCATGTTGATTGGCAAGAGCCTGGCTTTGTAGAAGGGACAAAATTCCCCACAGCTAATCTACAATGGAATTGTTCAATGTCAGGCACAGCTTTAATAATACTGTTCTCGGCTGCCTTGGATGTAAATATCCCACTCTTCATTTTGTAAGCAATCAAAGGGAAGTTTTATAGACAGGAGAGCATGAACAGTTATAATATCTGTGCCAAAAAAAAAACACACAGGCAAAATCCAAAAATCAAAGAACACTGTGCCTTAGAAAGTCTGGCTTTGTGGCTTATCTCCAATCTCTGTCTGTCCAGCAAGTTGTGCATCAGACACATTACAAAAGACCACACTTTAAATGTTGCCCTTGACATTATTAAAAAGTACAAGATCGGCAAATCAGACTGGAGAAGAAAAGACAGACAATTAAATCTGGACAGTCAGGTAATCACCCTTCATTTTGTCTCAGGGTCTAGAATAATGAAGGGAGGAAGGGAACTCTTGGTCATTAAGCACCCACTGTGTACTGGGCGCTGTCTCTGTCAGAAGCAGTATTGTATTCCAAAATGAAGGGTGTTGAATGACGGAGCCAGAAAGACCTAGATTCACAACCTAGCTCTGCCAGTTTCTAGCTCTGTGGCCTTAGGGGAAGTTGCTTAAGCTCTCTGTGCCTCAATTTGTTTTTGTTTTATTTTTTCATCTGTAAAATAAGGATAATAAGTATCACACATGATTGTTTTGAGGATTAAGTAAAATAAATTTGTAGCCTTGGGCCCAAAACATACCAGGAACTCAGTGGTGGGTATTATAAATCTAGTTTTATTTCATCTGTACATCAGGCCTGTTATGAGTTGAATTGTGCCCCCTCCCAAAGAGATTAGGGGCTTCCCTGATAGCTCAGTTGGCAAAGAATCCACCTGCAATGCAGGAGACCCTGGTTCGATTCCTGGTTCGGGAAGATTCGCTGGAGAAGGAATAGGCTACCCACTTCAGTATTTTTGGACTTCCCTTGTGGCTCAGCTGGTAAAGAAGCCACCTGCAATGCAGGAGACCTGGGTTCAATCCCTGGGTCGGGAAGATCCTCTGGAGAAGAGAAAGGCTACCCACTCCAGTATTCTGGCCTGGAGAATTCCATGGACTGTGTAGTCCATGGGGTCACAAAGAGTCAGAGACGACTGAGCGACTTTCACACTCACTTCAAAGAGATGCTGAAGACCTAACCCCAGGACCTGTGGATATGACCTTCTTTGGAGATAGGGCCTTTGCAGATGATGGAGTTATGATGAGGCCATTGGAGTGTGTCCTAATCCAGTATGGTTGGTGTCCTTTTAACAAGGTGAAATTTGGACACAGGGAAACAAAGGGCAATGCCCAGTGAAGGTGAAGGGTTGGATGGAAGCATGGACAAGTCAAGGAGCATTAAAGTTTTCTAGAATAATGACCAGAAGCTAAGAGGATTCCCCTACAAGTTTCAGAGGAATCATGACCCTGCCAACACCTTGATTTTGGACTTCTAGCCTCTAGCTGTGAGACAATAAGTATCTGTTGTTTTAAGCCACCCAGTTTGTGGCACTTTGTTGCAGCAGCCCTGGGAAGCTAATACAATCCACCCCTTCACTCTAGAGGAAGAAAAAGACAGTATCCTCATTTTCAGATGAATAACTGAATGATGAAGCCCAGAGAGGTATAGTTTATGGCTCAAGATCACTCAGCTAGAGGTGGATGGACTGAGATTTGAATCCAGGCCTCTCTGAGACCAACATCTGCCCTCTCTCCATGCCCTGTGTGGCCTCTCAGGAGCAAAGCTCAAGTTAAAAAAGGAGGTGGGGTTGGAAATGAGACCCCACTCATTACACCCAAGTCCCAGTGGAGGTACCAGGTCAGAGTGGTCTGATTATGAACAGCTCATTAAGTAAAGAGCAGTGAGCATTTGAGAGTGACTTTTTAAAAAGAATCGGATTTTATTTATAGTGACGTTCCAGTCATTAATTTCAAAGGAAGAAAGCCCAAAGCAGAAGTAGGTTCATTAAAAATTTGACATTAGTAATTTAATTAAATTGGGTTTTTGCGTCTCATTGCGGAAAATGAAACGTTAGTTCTACACCAGTTCTTAGCCCATTTCCCCAGGTTGGCTCCCTCCCCTAATCTTAGCTTGCTTTCTTCTCCAAATGTTTACCTGGCCTACCCCTTGCACCCCCAACACTCACAAACACTCACATCACAGTCTCTGCCTCCTCTGTAGCCAGCAGCTTGGGATTGTGGAAAATAACAAGGAAGCCGGCAGCAAGGGATTATGGGAAGTGCCAAGGAAGCCGGCAGCAAGGGATTATGGGAAATGCCAAGGAAGTCGGCAGCAAGGGATTATGGGAAATGCCAAGGAAGTCGGCAGCAAGGGATTATGGGAAATGCCAAGGAAGCCGGCAGCAAGGGATTATGGGAAATGCCAAGGAAGCCGGCAGCAAGGGATTATGGGAAATGCCAAGGAAGTCGGCAGCAAGGGATTATGGGAAGTGCCAAGGAAGCCGGCAGCAAGGGATTATGGGAAGTGCCAAGGAAGCCGGCAGCAAGGGATTATGGGAAGTGCCAAGGAAGCCGGCAGCAAGGGATTATGGGAAGTGCCAAGGAAGCCGGCAGCAAGGGATTATGGGAAATGCCAAGGAAGTCGGCAGCAAGGGATTATGGGAAATGCCAAGGAAGTCGGCAGCAAGGGATTATGGGAAATGCCAAGGAAGCCGGCAGCAAGGGATTATGGGAAATGCCAAGGAAGCCAGCAGCATGGGATCATGGGAAATGCTAAGGTATCCAGCAGCCCAAAGACTATATTCTTAGCTAAGTTAATAGGGTGATGAGGTCAATCCTTTTGTCTGGGTCATCTCACTTGTCAGAGGTAGAAAACAAGCAGGGAAGAGCTCTTTAGCCCTTAAGATAGTTCTCCCACAAAAACATAAGCCATTTAAGGGCAGAGACCCTTTTGTCAGTTCACTGCTCTATTACCAGCATAGAATGCAGCTGGCCCACAATACACATTTTCATTGCATGAAGGAATTAATGCCTCAATGAGGAATTCTTCCAAACGACTAAGTAATGAATACTCAAATATATCCCTACAAGTGCCAGACACTATGTTAGGCTCACAGGGTCTGCGTGGCCCTACAGCACAGTGGAAGGACAACATTTGCCATTGTTAAGCATCTACTCTGTGCTGGGCACTGTGCCAGCCATGCATTGGTTATGATCAGTAACCTGGTCAACCCCTAGATATTACTGTCCTTTTTCACTTGAGGAAGGTAAGGCTCCGTGAGGTCACATGACTCAAGGCCAGGGAATAAGACAGTGACAGCACCTGGCTTCAGACCAGATGAAGCTAGTACCAAAGTCTGCCCTTTCCTTCTACAAGAAGAGAGGAGGAGAGGAGAAGGCAGAGGGAGAGTCTTCTTTCTGAGGGCTCTGAGATCAGTGTGGATGGCTGAGATGGTCCTGAAAAATAGCAATATGGGCTGGAAGAGGGTACATCAAGGACCTGGGACGCTTTCTAGAATCCAGGCTGGTCATCTCCATTTCTTTTTTCTCATCATTGCCACCCCTCCCCTCTTACTCCAGGCTTCCTGAACTCTTAGGTTGTCTCTGGCCTCAGGGTCTTTCCACATGGTATTTCCTCTGCCTGGAACACTCTTTGACCTAGCTAATTCTTACTAATCTTGCACGGTTCAGCATAGACATCTCCTCTTCCAGGAAGCTGGCTCTGACTAATCCCTGACTGGGTTTGGTCCCCTGTCTGGTTCCTCTCTCACTATAAAGGATTTGGTATACCTTTAACCATATGCATGTCCCACTGGACTGGGAACTCAGATTCTCTTCTATGGTATTCTCTGTATCCAGGCTCGAAGAGCTTTATATACCTCCACTTATTTAATTGTCACAACAACTCCAGAGGAAGGTACTGTTGTGAACTGCCTCTTACAAAGGCAGAAACTGAGGCCCAGAGAGGTGAAGAGACTTGCTCAGGGTCCCACAGGTAGTAAGCCACCAGGGCGGGATGTGAACCCAAGCACTGAGGTTGTTAGGCCTGTACTTTCCACTGTCCTGCTCTATGGCCTCTCAGGGCTGGTGTCCATAAACCATCGTCAGATGAAGTAATGGAGAAGTACTTTTATGGCATGTTTTCCCAGGTGGTGCAGTCCTAAAGAATCCTCCTGCCAACGCAGGAGACGTGGGTTTGATCCTTGGGTTGGAAAGATTCCCTGGAGGAGGAAATGGCAACCCACTCCAGTATTCTTACCTGGAAAATACAATGGACAGGGGAGCCTGGAGGGCTACAATCCATGGGGTTGCAAAGAGTTAGACATGGCTTAGCAACTGAGCACGCATGCATGCACTCGGATGGCAGTCTGGGAAGAGCTGTGACCACTTGTCTTCACCTTATGAGAAGGCGTAGAATGGTGAGAGGAGGGACCTTTGGGGCGCAGGCAGTTCCAACTCGAGGAAGAAAGGCACAGGGTAGGGGGAACTGAGTCAGGGTGAACATGTGACTCGGGCACAGAGGTGATGCACGCTCCCTTCCTCCCTCCTGATTGGCAGTCATGATGTTCTAACACCCTCAGCAAGACTATTCCTCTGCATAATGAACACACAATGGCAGCTGGCCCTCACTGCTCTGGCTCATGTGGCACACTGGGTGTGGTATTCTCTGGCTCCCCATTTTCCCCTTGAAACGGGTCAGTCTGATCAGAACTCAGGTTCTTGTCTCCCTACCTCACTGCCTCTTTCCAGCACTAATTACCCCTTCAACTCCCCTAAACCTACTGGGCCAAAGTCCTCTTCTGGCTGCCAGGGCAGATAGGCATGAAAGAAAGGACATAGGGTTTAATGAGCACCTACTCCGTGCCACTGTCTGTGTCCCTTCCATGGTATTTAGTGGGAAGGACTGTGGAGTCTGAGATCAGAGCAATCAAACCCAAGAGATTAGAGTGATTTCCCTGGGGCATCTCAAGTGATGGGATTGACTTGTTACTGAACCAGGTTCGTTTTGCCCAACGCACAGCAAGCCACAGCGCTGAGACGCCGAGGTTTGCAGCAAAGAGAGGGGTTTGTTCACAAAGCATCCCATCGAGGAGATGGGAGAACAAGTCTCAGATCTGCCTTCCGAAAGGCAAGTTCAGTTCAGCTCAGTTCAGTCGCTCGGTCATGTGCGACTCTTTGCGACCCCATGAATTGCAGCACGCCAGGCTTCTCTGTCCATCACCAACTCCCGGAGTTTACTCAAACTCATGTCCATTGAGTCAGTGATACCATCCAATCATCTCATCCTCTGTCATCCCCTTCTCCTCCCGCCTTCAGTCTTTCCCAGCATCAGGGTCTTTTCCAGTGAGTCAGCTCTTCATATCAGGTGGCCAAAGGATTGGAGTTTCAGACTCAACATCAGTCCTTCTAGTGAACACCCAGGACTGATCTCCTTTAGGATGAACTGGTTGGATCTCCTTGCAGTCCAAGGGACTGTCAAGAGTCTTCTTCAACATCACAGTTCAAAAGCATCAGTTCTTCGGTGCTCAGCTTGCTTTTTAGTCCTACTCTCACATCCATACATGACTATTGGAAAAACCATAGCCTTGACTAGACGGACCTTTGTTGGCAAAGTAATGTCTGCTTTTTAATATGCTGTCTAGGTTGGTCATAACTTTTCTTCCAAGGAGTAAGTGTCTTTTAATTCAAAGGCAAGGGCCTCGGGATATTTGTGGGATAGAGACTATAGAAGCAAGGTGGTCTGAGGCTTGGGGAGCATGGGGAAAGGTGATTGGATAAAGGTGCAGTGATCATCCTTCTGCACATGTGTAACTAAGCTACAGGCCTCTGCACGTTTTGAGGGCACTTAGCACCATCTGAGGGTGGAGTTTTCAGCCCTCTGACATCAAATGATCACCGAGTGTTCACTCACACATGCCCAGTGAGAATGTGGGTGGTGTTATCTAGTCTTAATCAGCTCAACCAGACACAAGTTCCAGGAAGACAATTCAGGCAAGCGTTTGTGGTTTGGGCTCTGTGGGCTCCTCTGTGGAGGAGGACATGCAGCCCTTTTGTAGCAACAAATAAAATGACCCTGAGTGGCGAAGGCAGGATACAGCAGTAACTGATTGAACTGATCCACAGCTTCAAACATACTTCACACCCAGGGCTGCTCATGAGAAAGGGCAGGAAACCTGGATGTCCGGGAATAAATTGCACTTGGGGCTCCTTTTGAGCACGTGTCCCCTGTGAGTACTCAGAGGCCAAGCAGCCGTGAGGATGGCGGCCCTGTCCTAGGGAAGAGAGGAGCTTGGGGAGGAGGGTCCCCCAGAGAGGTGGTGCTGGGAGGCAGGGGATCAGGGCTGGAGCCCTGTTCATGGGCTGCGTCTCTCTTTCTGCTCACAGTTCTCCCCAGCCACACATGCGGGAACCCCGGGCGGCTGCCCAACGGCGTCCAGCAGGGCTCTACCTTCAACCTCGGCGACAAGGTCCGCTACAACTGCAACCCCGGCTTCTTCCTGGAGGGCCACGCTGTGCTCACCTGCCACGCCGGCTCCGAGAACAGCGCCACGTGGGACTTCCCGCTGCCCTCCTGCCGAGGTAGGTGGCCAGGGCAGGTCTCGGGGTGGATGGCACCTGGGAGGCCTGCTGGACCTTCCGGTGGGAGCTGGTCTCCATCTGCTCCAGCAGGAGGTGGGGTCCCCACTGTGGGGAGTGCGTGTCTTGGGGCCACCCAGGGTCCTCAGGGGCCCCACGTATTCAGGGGGCTTTTAGGCCCATCAGACCTCCTAGCCCTCAGGTATGTACTCCCTCAACCTCCTTCCTCCACATCAGCAAATTTATTTTTAGCTGGTCTTCCCTCTGCTCATGCCCTCTTGTCTTAGAAGAGACATCGTTTCTCTTCCTGTTACCAATGTGTCTCCTGTGAATGGCTCTCTCCCAGCTGCTTTCCTCCTGACCTCACCCTGGCAGTTCTCTCTTTTCTTTAAATTCAGCCCCTCCCTCTGTTTAATGGTGTCCTCCTCTCAGCCTTCAAATATGCTCAGAACCTCTTTACCCCAACACTGCCCCCCAGGGAGCCCCATCTCCCTCCAGTGCTACGTCGACCTCAACCTTCCAGCTGGGGTGACCAGCACATCCCCATTTCTTAGCTCCCAGAGTCCTGCATCATGGACACTCCCCTCAGTTCCAGGCAAACTCAGACAGTTGATCACCCTTTTCCCAGCCCATTTCTCCCTCTCCCCACAATAATCAAGCTTATTTCTAAGATAATTTCTCATGCCTCTTATCTGATAACTAAAATAGCACATGATCATTTTAAGTGATCTTAGCAAATACAGAAAAGAATAAAGAAACAAAATTTACCTGTTTTAACCATGATTTTCAAATATTCCCTTCCCATATTCTTCCTCTTTAAAAAAAAAAAAAGGAAGAATAGCTGATTTACAATGTTGTGTTAGGTTTAGGTGTACAGCAAAGTGATCCAGGCTTCCTTGATAACTCATCTGGTAAAGAATCAGCCTGCAATGCAGAAGCCCAGTTCGATTCTGGGTCAGGAAGATCCACTGGAGAAGGGATAGGCTACCCACTCCAGTATTCTGGCCTAGAGAATTCCATGGACTCTGTAGTCCATGGGGTCACAAAGAGTCAGACACGACTGAGTGACTTTCATTTTCAAAGTGATTCAGATGTACATATATCTATATATATTCCTTTTCAGATTATTTTCCATTATAGGTTACTACACGCTGTTGAACATATTAATAGTTCCCTGTGCTATAGAGTAAGACCTGGTTATTTATCTATTTTATAAGTAATAGTATATGCCTATTAATCCTAAACTCCGAATTGATCCTCCCCCACCGCCGGCTTCCCCTTTGGTAACCATAAATCTGTTTTCTTCATCTGTAAGTCTGTTTTTGTTTTGAAAATAAGTTCGTTTATATCACTGTTTAGATTCTACATATGTGTGCGTGTGCACGTGCTCAGTCATGGCCAACTCTTGGCTGGTCTTTCCGTGGGTGGAGTGGGCCGGGGTGATGGTTCTCCCCGAGTGTTCACATCACAGCAGTAATTCATGGGTGTGCAGGGCCTTTGGAGGGGCACAACTCTCCCCCAGCTTACTCCTGGCTTCTGTTCAGCCTCTCAGATGATGATAATTCTCCCCGCCTTCCTTCTCCACTGGATTTTTCTCCCCATCTCCCCCTTAAATGCCAGAGTCCAGCATGGCCTCTTCACTGGGAACTTCTTTCATCTCTTGGAGTTTCTCATCCACTCTGCTGTCTGTGCTTAGTCGCTCAGTCATGTCTGACTCTTTGCAACCCCTGGACTGTAGCCCACCAGGCTCCTCTGTTAATGGGATTTCCTAGGCAGGAATACTGGAGTGGGGTGCCATTTCCTTCTCCAGGGGATCTTTCTAACGCAGGGATTGAACCTGCATCTCCTGTGTCTCCTGCATTGCAGGTGGATTCTTTACCCACTGAGCCATTGGGGAAGCCCACTAGGGCTGTTGCTTGGAGTGACACTTTGCTTGGAGTGACACTTTGCTTGGAGTGACAACTGTTGCTTGGAGTGACAATTTGATCTCCAACCCTCCCTCTGTCCTAAGCATCTGGCCCACAATTGTATCAAACACTCTTGAACCCCTCCCTTCAAATGAGGCATGTCCAAACCTAACACTTTCTACTTTCCTGAACCTGCTCTTTTTGTTGCAATCCCCAACTCAGTGATGAGTGTCACCATTCAAGGTGGCCAAATCAGATGTGCCAGGGACATCTAACTCTCCTCACCCTCTTTGCTCCCAGCATCCTTAGTCACCGTGTCCTGACAAATCCTTGTCTGCACTGACCTTCCCCTCCACACCTCTGCTGCTTTTCAGGGGACCCCACTGCTGATGGTCCAGGCTCTCTCAGCTCTCACCGTCTCACTGCAGAGGATCTCCAGCCCTCTCAGCACACACATCCCAGTTCATTCTCCACCGCAGGAGTGAACTTCCTAAGACACAGATCTGACCACATCACTTCATGCTTAGATTCCTGCCAGTGGCTCTTTATCACTGACAGGGTCAAGTTCAGATTCCTTAGCATGGAGCACAAGACCCTTCTGGAAGGAGTCCCAGACCGATCTTTCTAAGTCGTTTCTAAGTAGCTTGCAATTAGCCACATCAGAAATGCTCCCTTCCAGAACACACAGTCTAGGGAAGTCAGCCAAGAATGTGAAATCTTACTTTCAGGAGGGCTTCGAGCCTCGGAGATTCCTGAGGGCCTGAGGGGGCTGAGAAGAGGCTCTGCTCAAAACTGGGGAGGAACGAAGCACTGTCCCATTCTCAGAGCCCCCAGGCCCCCCATTCCCTATGCTTCGGGGTCCGTTATTCTAATTCACTTCATGGTACATGAAGAGCTAAGAAGCATTCCCAATAATGTACATGATTTTCTGAGAGTGATTTTCCAAAGTGCCCTTCCTTAGGAGGCCAAACTGAAAGGAACAGAGAAGGGTGCTTTTCATGTGCGCTGGACGCCAGGAGCCAC
The DNA here is from genome assembly GCF_019320065.1 of Cervus canadensis. Taxonomy (NCBI): domain Eukaryota; kingdom Metazoa; phylum Chordata; class Mammalia; order Artiodactyla; family Cervidae; genus Cervus; species Cervus canadensis. The sequence goes on from NC_057387.1 coordinate 106,356,664, forward strand.
GGTCTTGCCAGAGTTAATGGATTCAGACTTGGGGAGGATTAAAGCCTTTTGGCCTTTCTTCCTCTCTCATAGAACTCTCAGGGGATAGCATCTGTGAGTGGATTAACTTCATCCACTGGGCAGTGGCCCGTAAATACTTGCTGAGTGAATGGATGGCTGGATGGGTCTAATTCACCATCAGGATTATGTAGGCCTACGAACCCAAAGGAGAAATTACTGGCCTGGTTTAGCCCACCTGCCCAGCAGCTTGGAGTGACATTAGCTGTTTGTGTCCAAGGCTTCGCAGAGCATGTTGAAGGATGGTGTACCTCTGCCTCAAACAGTATATGCCACCCACCTAGCTGAAAGGAGGACTCAGTCTGGAGACACAGCCCAGACCAAGAGGGAACAGGGACCAACTGGGGTCTGGGGGCAGAGCGGGTGTGAGTCTGACCTCTCAGGAGGCCCATCCCAAGGCTACTAGCCCATCAAGGCTTGGCCCAGCTGGCAGAGGGAAGGAGGCAAGATTTCCCTTCAGTTTGTGTTATTTTGGGGCATCTTTTCAAAGGCAGAGGTCCTTGGGAGCCCTGAACCTTGTGGAACCTCTTGGATTCACAAGAAGGAAGACCGTGTGGATTTCAGCAATGGACCTCTGACTTGTGAGGTGCATTGGCCCTGGATCAAAAAGGGCTGCATGGGGGAACGAAAGGGGTTCAGATGCTCTGGGGGCTGAGAGGCAGATGGTGGAAAGAAAGCAGCCTGAACAAGAAAAACTTGGTCTCTGAGGTCCAAGCCCAGGCTGCCCCCAAACCCAGGGAGATGGGCATTTGGTCTGCAGCAGCTTGGGTGGCCAGTTCCCAGCTGTATTCCAAATGTTCTGGATCCAGAGAGAGGAACCTGCAAAATATGAGACAGAAGCAGAATGTCAGACATGGAGAGAGCATGGATTCAAACCTACATTCAACTCTAGCCATGCCAACTCAGAGCTGTGGGTCACTGGCCTGCTGCCAAGCCTGAATCTTAAAGCCGGGACATGAGTAGTAGCCTTAAATTGTCTACACATTCATTCACTCAGCATTTAACAACTTTTTTAAAAGATTTTTTTTTGACATGGACCTTTTTTAAAAAGTCTTTATTGAATTTATTATAATATTGCTTCTGTTTTATGTTTTGATTTTTTAGCCACGAGGCATGTGGAACCTTAGCCTCTCAATCGGACATTGAACCCACATTCCCTGTGTTGGAAAACAAAGTCTTAACCACTGGACCTCCAAGGATGTCCCAGGAGTTAACTTAACAACTTTTGATTGAATACCTTCTGTGTGCTAGCCAGTCACTGACTCAATCTTTATTTATTAAATTCTTGTTAAGTGCCAGATATTGTTCTAGATGCAAAGAACTGCAGTGATGAAGAAGTCAGACCAAGTTCCATGAGCTCTTAGAGTTTACACTTTAGCATCTGGGAGGCAGAAACAGACAAAAGTCAAAGAAATAAATTTCAGATTACCATGGGAACTATGAGGGAGATGAAATAGCTAGTGACAAGGAAGGGAGCTGTCAGGAGAGGACTCTCAGGAGGTGACATTTGATCTGCGTCCTGCATGACAGGGCTTCCCAGATGGCACTAGTGGTAAAGAGCCTGCCTGCCAGTGCAAGAGATACCAAGAGACGTGGGTTCAATCCCTAGGTCAGAAAGATCCCCTGGAGGAGGGTATGCCAATCTACTCCAGTATTCCCATGGACAGGGAGCCTGGCAGTCTGTAGTCTATACGTTTGCACAGAGTCGGACTTGGCTGAAGTGACTTAGCACACCTGAATGATAAGAAGGAGCCTATTGTGTGAAGACCTGGGGAAAGGAACTGCAGATTCAAAGACCCTGAGGTGGGAGAGAGCTTGACATGTTAGAAGAAGAGAAAACCAGTCCATGGGGCAATGTAGAGTCAGGGGAGGAGACGAGGGGAGTGGATGGGGCTGTGGACAAGTTTGGGACAAGAAGTTTGGGTTTGATTCAAAGTTCAGGATGTAGCCAGGGGAGAGCTTTATGCAGAGGAGTATTGGCAGAGTTGAACTGACTTAAAAATTTTGGGGGGTGCTAGAAGAGAGAGGGCTTTTAGTTGGCAAGAGACAAAACTGGGAAGCCAGTTAGGAGGCAGCTGCTGCAGGTGCTCAGGCTGGAGCTGACGCCTCTCCGTCAAGGGTGGCCATGGTAGAGATGGAGGGAAGGGGGCAGGTTGGGTCTGTGGTTTAGGAGCATAGCCAGCAGCCTTGTGATGAAATGAACGCAGGTGCTGGTGGAACGAAGGGTCAAGGTTGACTCCTAGGCTCTTTCTGGAGTGCAGGCAGGGTGGGGATGCTCGTAACCAAAATGGGGGTGACTGGGGCAGGGAGCAGGAAGTGTGTACCCTAAAGACAGTCAAGAGAGCTCATTTTGTCTAGGTCAGGTTTGAAATGCCTGTGATATCTCCAAGAAGAGGGGTATCAGTTCTATGGCTAGAGGCAGTTCAGAGCTAGAAAGATCAGGAGAGGGATAAGAGAGCTACCATGGTGATGGAGATAGCTTAGAGGGCCTGGGAACTGCACGCTGGGCCCCCTTGTGCAGAGCCAACTACTCAACATACAGCGGGCACCAAATGCCATGGCAGGCAGTGTGGACATTGAGTGTTTCTGACCATGGGGCCTTGGCAGGGACCGTGGCCCCCAGAGAACGTTCCTAAGTACAGTGTCCCTCCACTGCTACTGGGATCGCTGGTCCTACATCCGTCGTCTTTGCCATCACTGATGGCTCAGACAGTAAAGAATCTGCCTGCGATTCAGGAGACTTGGGTTCTATCCCTGGGTAGGGAAGAGCCCCTGGAGAAGGGAATGGCTACCCACTCCAGTATTCTTGCCTGGAGAAGTCCATGGACAGAGGAGCCTGCAGGGCTACAGTCCCTGGGGTTGAAAAGAGTCATCAGACCTGACTGAACGACTAACACTCTCACGTCACTTTATTGCCATCACTCCTGTTACTGTAGCAGAACCACTCAGAACGCGGGCTCTGGAGTCCAGTCACCTGGATTCCCATCCCGTCTGAGGGACTCTGGGCTAGCTACTCAACTTCCCGGTCCCGGTCTTCTCACCTGTGGATGATGAGAAGAGCCGTACTTCACTCCTAAGGCGAAGGGAGGCTCGAGTTGCTGAACACCCAGCATGCAGCAGAGGGCCATGTTCACAGTAGTGACCCAGTGACAGTTAGCTCTCGTGATTCTGATAGCCATGGCCACCACTGGCCAGCATTTATCAAGCACAAACTGGGTGCCAGACCCCGCGTTACCTAATCCTCACCAAAAAAAAAAAAGCCCAGGAGATTAAGATATTACAGTGAGGCAATTGAGATTGGAGAGGGGAGGTACTTTGCTGGTGGTCACACAGCTAGAAGGGGATTCCACCCAAGTCTGTGTGCCGACCAGCCATGATCTTGGCCACCCCTGTCTACTACAGACGAGGACAGTCGGCTTATGACCCATGGCAGGAGACTCATGGGGACATCGCTCCTTTCAGAGCTGCCGCAGCTTGGTCAGAGCCCAAGACCCTGGTCCCCGCTGAGGTGCATCCCCTACACGGGTCCGCCAGGCCAGGAGCTGCCCCGTCTCCTGTGGTTTCCCTTTGACCTTCCTCTTGAACTTGTCCCGGAAGCTCCTTAGGAGAAACCTCAGGGAAGGGCCTGAGGTGGTTCTGCTGGGCATTGCTGCTTGAGGGTGGGGGCCTGGGTCTGAGGGGCCAAGGTTTCCCATGAAGAAACCTGACCCAAGAACTCACCCAGCTCTACCTGTGCGTGGCTGGTGGGGCCCTCCCTGTGGAGACAGCACACAGCCCCTGCCTCAGGCCCCTCAGGAGAAGATAAGGAGAGCAGGAGGAGGCTTCTTCCACCTGCAACCCCCCCCTCCCCGAGTCTGGGGCTTCCAGGAGCCTGTGTCAGGGCTGGCACCGCAGGAGCTGAGACCCGAGTGGCAGATAAAGAGGTGGATAACGGCGTGGAGTCTGAGCATCCTGGATTCGAATCCTGGACCCAACAGTTAGTAGCCATGTGACTGTGGGCCAGTTTTAAAACCTCTCTGAGCCTCAGTTTTCTCCTCGGTAAAGTGTGGATGACATAACAACTGTCTCTTTGAGCAGTTAGAGAATCAAATGAGAAAATGCAGATGCAGGGGAAGCATCTGTTGTGACATCTGGCCTATAATGAAAGTGCAACAAAGAAGAGGTACATCACAGACCATGTCCTGTCTACGTCCTCCTCTCTGAACGGCACCTCGGGGGCAGTGTCAATGGAAGGAGTCTGGGGGTGGCGGAAATAGCGATGCCCTTGGGCAATTGGCAGTTTCTTCATTTTAGAAAGAGGTGTGCTTGTGGGATGAACTGAGAGAGAAGCATTGACATAGGTACACTCCTGTGCATAAAATAGCTAGCTAGAGGGCAGCTGCTGCCTAGCGCAGGGAGCTCAGCTCGGGGCTCTGTGCTGACCTAGAGGTGGATGGGAGGGGGCCCAAGAGGGCAGCGGATTCACACTGCTGTACAGCGGAAACTGACATGGCATGGTAAAGCAATTATACTCTCATTAAATAAAAAGAAGGGGTGTCCTCAAGAAAGCCAAGGATAAAGGGTCACCTGATGTGAAGAGCTGACTCATTGGAAAAGCCCTGATGCTGGGAAGGATTGAAGGCAAAAAAGGAGAAGCGGGTGACAGAGGATGGGATGGTTGGATGGCATCACTGACTCAATGGACATGAATTTGAGCAAACTCCAGGAGATAGTGGAGGACACGGGAGCCTGGCGTGCTGCAGTCCATGGGGTCACAAAGAGTTGGACACGACTGAGCCGCTGAACAACAACAGCGACAAAAGGGGCAGAATCCTGAGCCCCCAGAAGAGGGAGTTGATGAGGCAGAGCAGTCAGGGACCCTGAGGTTCGCAGTAGAAGGAAAGTGGGGTGCTGCTGGCGGCCTTGGGGCTCTCACGCCCTGGCTCTCTCAGTCTTGCACTTGGGTTGTCAGATGGCAGCGTCTCTCCAAGAGGGGCCAACTGGGATTTTCCTTTTCTCAGAAGCTGCGTGGCCCTGAGCAGGGAGGATGTGGACAGCACCCCAGTGCTGAAGACCTCACAGCTTCTAAGCATCCAAGATAGTGCACTAGAGTTGGCTTCAAATGGTGAGGGGTGGGGAGGGGCATGATGCAACTTCCTTCATCCCTACCTGACATTTGTGAATCACTGGAGAGTTAGCAGACGTCAAAGGGGGCTGAGGGAGAGTTCTCTAAAATTATAGTTAATTGAGGAAATTTCAGCGGAATTTAAAGATGATCATAAATAAAGTCATAAACTTGAAAAGGCAGCTATCAGCATAACACACCTGCACCCTAGAATAGACATGACTTAATGGCGATGGAGAATGCCCATCGCCAGAGAAGGAGGAGGTGTAAATTAATATTTTAGGAGTGTGGTGTCAGCTGAAGGTTATATTTTACGACTCTGAGGTTGTAACCATGAAATATGACGCCTTGTTTAAAGTGTGAGAAAATCTCCAAACAACTTTTACAGCATCTTCAATCAAAACAGGATGATGTAGGAACAAGGGTGTCAGAGGAGCCTAAGAGGGAGGGAAGACTCCAACAGAAAAGGTGCCGTCTTCAGAGAAGATGTGTGCCTCTAGCCAGAGGGTCTCAAACTCCCGAGTCCTCAGTTCAGCACAGTCTAGAAGTCACTGACTAAAACTGGGGCATTTGGGAATGAATTTGAGTCAGTAGAAGTAAGGTGGATGAACCTACAGCCTGTTATACAGAGTGAAGTAAATCAGAAGGAGGAAAATATTGTGTATTAATGCATATATATGAAATCTAGAAAATTAGTATGGAGGGACCTATTTACAGAGAAGAAATGGAGACACAGATGTAGATGTATTAATTTGTCTTGCTTGACTCTTTCCCTTTGTTTCTGCATTTTCTCACTTTTCTAATTAAAATTTACTCTTTGGAATTGGAAGAAGACCTAGGAGGCTAAAGAAACAAGAGGGAGGGGATACCGAGGGTGGTGGGGGTTGGAGGGGCAAGGGGGAGGCTCTGTCCCTGAAAAGATCCTGCAGAGTCCTGCTCAGTTTCAGAAGGTGTGATGTAGTGAAGTGAAGTGAAAGTCGCTCAGTCGTGTCCGACTCTTTGCAACCCCATGGACTGTATAGTCCATGGAATTTTCCAGGCCAGAATACTGGAATGGGTAGCCTTTCCCTTCTCCAGGGGATCTTCCCAACCCAGGGATTGAACCCAGGTCTCCCACATTGCAGGCAGATTCTTCACCAGCTTCCCCAGTAGAGGAGACCATAGTCCAGGTGCCAGAGAGACTCAGCTGAAATCCCAACTTGGTCACCTACTGTGTCACCTTCTGAAAGTTACTGAATCTTTCTGAGCTTCAGTTTCCTGTTTCATTTATGTGTTCAACAGATATTTACCGGCTGCCTCCTATATACTAGGAAGTGTGGTAGATGCTGGGAACAGAACAGACATGGACCCTGCACTCACAGATTTTACTGTCTAGACATTAAATAAATTAGTTGATCAATTAATTATGGTAAAGTATATGGTACTCTGAAAATATATGATGGGGAGAGGGGGTATTCTGTTTCTGGAAACATCCTTAAGGAAATGACTCTTAGATTGGGACCTAAAGGCTAAAGAGGGGCCAACCAGGCCCACGGAGGTAGGGAAGAAGGTTCCAGAGAGAATAGCATTTCAACAGGTTCTTGGGCAGGGAGATGCTTGGTGCAGTAGAAGAGCTGGGAGGAGGCCAGTATGATTATGGGAAGTAGGTGGGGGAGCGGCTGGTATGAGGGGAGGCCCTGGGAGGTCCTTGTCAGCCTCCAGTTATTCTGCTTTATCCTGAATAACAGTGAAGTTCTCCAAGGTTCCTATGGAGGGGCGTGGTGTCATCAGGTCTGTTCTTACCGGGATCACTAGAGAGTTGGACTGTAAAGAAAGCTGAGCACCGAAGAATTGATGCTTTTGAACTGTGGTGTTGGAGAAGACTCTTGAGAGTCCCTTGGACTGCAAGGAGATCCAACCAGTCCATCCTAAAGATCAGTCCTGGGTGTTCATTGGAAGGACTGATGCTAAAGCTGAAACTCCAATCCTTTGGCCACCTGATGCGAAGAGCTGACTCATTTGAAAAGACCCTGATGCTGGGAAAGATTGAAGGCAGGATGAGAAGGGGATGACAGAGGATGAGATGGTTGGATGGCTTCACCGACTCAATGGACATGAGTTTGAGTAAAGTCCAGGAGTTGGTCATGGACACAACTGAGCAACTGAACTGAAATGAACTGAACAGGCCTCTGTGTGAGCAATGGGTGGGCAAGGGCAGGAGGGATGCTTGGAGACAGGAGAGAGACTGGAGACCCTGCACACATCATGGCCCCTGGGGCCAGCTCAAGGTCCCTGTGCTCCTGCCCCACTTCCTCACCTTTCCACCTGAGGGTTTCCCCTCTAACCTCCACCCAGTTGCTCCTTCTCTGCCTCCTTTCAGGAGCCTCTGCTTCTGTCTGCTGCCCATTAAATATTGCTTCTGTCCCCGGCCTTCTCCGCTCCCGTGGAGCCTGGTCCACTCCCAGCCTCGCAGGCTCCAAGCTCTGGTCCTCTCCATGGTACCCCCAGACCACGTGCATGCCCACTTTTCAGCCTCTTCTGCACTCACCCCTGGCGTGGGGGTGAGGAAGCGGCACCCTGTCCCCATCACTGCCATCATCAGCGCTGTTGGCCCTCTGCAGACCTCAGGGTCCGCTTCCCCTCCTCCTCTCCTTTGCGGTTCAGTCCAGGGTGGAGGCCACATCCTCTTGTTTCTTCCCCAGACTTGCTCTTGAATCTCTTCTGCTCCTTCTCCTCTTTCGTACTGCCCAGAGTTCAGGCTCTGATGCTGGGAATGGCCTCTTCACCGTTCTCCTCACTACTTCTCCCCGCCTGCCATCCTTGCTGCCCCCCAAACCACAGCATCCATCCATCATGCGGGGACCAGAGTCACTTTCTAAAGCAGACCTGGCTTTCACTCTCTGCTGACAGTCCTGCGAGTCTCCCCAACAACAGCAGGGTAGAATCCCTCCCTTTAGCAAGCTTGCCGAGGCCTTTCTGAGCGGACCTCCACTTCCCTTTCCACGTCTACCCCACTGTTCATCTCATGCATCCCACACCTTCACCTGGAGGGAAAGTGGCCCACTTCCCAAGCACACCAAGCTCATTAGGGCCCCCCTCCTTACCCTCAAATGCCCTGTTTCCTCTGGGGGGAAGCCCTTTCTTTTCTCTCCCTCCACACTTGCCTATTCCTCTTGCAAGGTCCAAGATAAGTGTCTCTTCTTAGACCGTGATTTTCCTAAGCTTCAGTGGAGTCAAGATGAAGCCCCTGTGGCTAAGGGTGTAGACGCTTCCACCTGGGGAAGACAGGGCCAGTGTGGGACTCTTGTAGGCCCGCAGGCCCAGTGCTTGCTGGGAGCAACGCTGACAAATCTCCCGCTTGCTGGCTGGCTCCTGGGGCTTATCTCCCTGGTACTGGTCACGGTGAAGTTATTTACATCAGAAGGAGACAAACTCTGCCTTGGATGTCAGACTTCACAGGCTTCTGCCAGAGATACCCAGGAAATACCGTGCAACTGGATACGACAAACAGCACCGGGAAAACTCAATTTAAAACCGAGCAAAGCAAATATGTCTACCTTTCCTCCCATCCTCCTTTATGGGGGCAGGTCACCTGGATTGGAGGCAGTAGGAGGAAAAAGGGAGGAAGAGGAGGAGAACAGAGCTGCAGTCCTTTACCTGGCATCTGAGGCCCTTCACCAGGCAGCCCTTCCTTCCCACCCACCCAGCTCTGCCATCTCTGTGTTGCCCTTTGAGTTCAGACAATCCTGACTGTGTCTCTAAATGCCACACGTGCGCCCGCAGCTGCCTTGCTCCTGCGTTTCCTCTGCCCAGGACACCCTTTCGCCTGATCCTACCAAGCAGTGAGCTCTCAATTGAAGTACATCCCACCAGCTCAGCATTCAAAACACAGCCAGACATTGACTCCATCTCCCTGGTACCACCTGGCCCAAGCCACCAACTTCTCTCTCCTGAATCACTGCAGTAGCCTCTACAAGCCCCTTGCTTCTGCCCTCTTCCTCTTTGGTCTGTTGTCTACACAGCAGCTCAAGGGATCCTGTTAATACACCAATCAGATGAGGTCTTCTGCTCAGAACCTGCCGCTGACTTCTCATCTCACTCCAATCAAACCCCAAGACCTAGCAGTGGCCTCGAAGGTCCTCCATGGACCCCCATCCCCGCCCCTCTCCTCCTTACTCCCAGCGTGCCATCCGCTTGGGTTTCCTGATGCTCTTCAACTGTGCAGGCCTCTGTTCTATCTGTTTTATTTGCTGTTCTATCTCGAAAGCTATTCCTCCAGATAACCACCGGGCTTCCCCTCTGCCTCCCCCAGGTCTTGGTTTAAGTGTCAGCTTCTCAGTGAGGCCTTCTCTGACCCCTTTAATGCAACTTCCACACCCCTACTTCTAGTGCAGTGTCCTCCCATCCTCCTTCTGCACTGATCACCACTTCATTTACCATTATCTGTTGCTTAGTCGCTCAGTCGCGTCCGATCCTTTTGCCATCCCACAGACTGTAGTCCACCAGGCCCCTCTGTCCATGGGCTTTCCCAGGCAAGAATACTGGAGTGGGTTGCAATTTCCTTCTCCAGGGAAATCTTCCGACCCAGGGATCAAACCCGCGGTTGAACCCTCATCTCCTGCATTGGCAGGTGGATTCTTTACTGCTGGGAAAGAGGTTTATTTAGGGACGATGTTTACTTATTTATCTTGAGTATTGTCTGTTTTCTTCTGACTGGAATGTCAGCTTCATGAGGGTAGGAATTTTCTTTTATATGCAGATGAATCCTTTGTACCTAGAACAGTGCCTGACACATAACAGATACTCAGTAAATGTTTGTTGAACGAATGAATAGATATCTCAACACAAATGTTGCCTCTTGCAGGAAGGCTTCTTAAGTCCCCTCAGTTGTCACTGTGCCTTGACCCCTTGGTTATAACAGTTCTGGGAGCCTCTGCCTGGCAGTTTGCCTGGCTGCCCCCACTCAGAGAAACTCTCCGGGCAGGGATGAGATCATGCATTTCATGATGTAGTGCTGGTCCTGGCCCAGCTTCTAGCACACAGTAGGTGCTCACCTAGTGAGTGTGGGAGGGAAACTTTCCTGAGTACCTACTGAGTGAGACGCTTTCATTTCTGTGCTTGTACATACCAAGGAGCTGACATTTAAGAATGGGCTCATTCTCAGGACTTCCCTGCGGCCGAGTCTGAGACTCCACACTTCCACTGCAGGGGGAACAGGTCTGATCCCTGGTCAGTGAACTAGAATCCTACATGCTGCATGGCACAGCCAAAAAAAAAAGAAAGAAAAAAAATGGGCTCCTTGTCTTGAATAGACCTTAACCCTGTAGAATGACATTAGTAAGGATAGTTCAGGACCTCTGAATAGACTCACTTTTATCTCCATTGCACACTGCTTCTGTGTATCCATCTGTCAGCTCCATCTCTCCACTGGGGTGCCCCCTGCACACACTCCACCCCATGGTGTCCAAAACTGCCTGCCTTCCACACCACAAAGTGCCCCCCTCCTCCTGGGCCCCCTGACACAGGAAGTGGCATCTTTTGCCCCTCCAGATGCTCAAGCCTGAAGCTTGGGATTCATTCGTGCCTCCCAACTGCTAGTCCTGTAGATTCTGCTTCTCAACTAGCTGTCAAGACCACAGTGGTCTTTCTGAGATGCAGATTTAATCCTGTTTCCTCACTGTCTTTGATCCTCAAGATGAAGTGGAAGGAAAGGGAGGATTTGCCTTTAGTTGGGCATCTAGCACATGCCTGTCACTGGCTAATGCTCGGTATTGTCCTATTCATTATCCCACTCGGTTGTCACAAGAAACCGTTCTACAGGGAAGCAGAACGAAGCTTAGAGAAATAAATCACCCAAGGCCCCATGGACTGGTGAACTGTGGAACCCAAATTCAAGGCTAGACCTTCCTGGCCATAAAATCCAGTTTCTTTCCAATACAGTCACTGTTTCCCATCTTTTGGAGCCATGTTCTCTGTTGTGTGGCTCCCCCATCTCCGGTACCATCGCCCATTGTTCCTCTCTGCTCTAGACAGACCATCTCGAACGGCTTATCTCAGATCTGCCTTGTGGTTTTGTTCTTACATGGTTATGACCTCTGGTTCTCTCCTCTTTTACATGCCCTTCCATTTCTTCTCTATGTAGTGAACTCCGGTTCATTCTTCAAAACCCTGCCCTAAGAGTACTGCCTCTGTTAAGCTTTCCCAAATTGACTCACCCAGGCAACATAATGTGCTACTTTATCTCTGGCCTCAAAGTGTGAATTGTACTCTGGCAAGACAAGGAAGTGATTAAGAGCATTGGCCCTGAAATTAGACTGTTGGGTTTAAAACTCCCAGCTCCTTTAATTACCATAAGCTGTACCTTTGGCAAATAACTGAAACTCTTTGTGCCTTGGTTTCTTTACCTGTAAAATGGGAACGATGTTTCATCGAGTCATGAAACATGTAGAGTCGTTAGCATAGCACGTGGCACAGTGTAAGTGCTTAATAAATAGTAACTTTGGTTATTGTTACTCTGCTGCCTCTGATACACGTTTGAACCCTGATATTGCATTTTCCCTTTCTTTATAATTTAGTCCACATCTCGAATACAGCTTTCGCTAAGTGGATTACGATCCCTTACTTGCATGCAAGGGGCTTCTCTGGTGGCTCAGCAGTGAAGAATCCACCTGCAATACAGGAGATGCAGTTTTGATCCCTGGGTGGGGAAGATCCCCTGGAGAAGGAAATGGCAACCCACTCTAGTATTCTTGCCTGGGAAATCCCATGGACAGAGGAATCCGGTGGGCTACGGTTCAGGGGTCACAAGAGTTGGACACAACTTAGCAGCTAAACCACCCCCACCACTTGCATACAAGCTCGAGGAGGGCGGGCTTAGGAAATCTGGATAACTTCCACTAAGCCACCCAGCTATAAGCTGCAGAGGAGGGGCGCACACTGAGGTGTGCAAACATCGGAAAGCCAGTGTTCTTAACTATTATGTATATCAGAGCATGGTCCTGGGGTCATTGTTTCTGAATATCAAGTCTCAGCTGGGATTTAGGATGGAGCAGTGATTCCATCAGGATGTGCTGTGGGGATGAGGAAGACATGGTCCCTGCCCTTGGGATTTCCAGCAAGTTCAGAACCTAGAGTGACCGACAGACAGGTGACAGGTCATTCACACAGTGCCAGGTATGATGTCTGAAGTCACACACTTTGCTGCAGGAGCCCAGAGAAGGGAGCAGTTATTAAAAGCATGGGGGAATGAGGCTTTACTGAGAACTGGCATTGGAGTTGGGTCTCAAAGCATCCGAAGACTTCCTCTGGACAAGGGGCATCCTAGACAGATGGCGCGGCGTGAGCAAAGCCCAGGAGGGGTGGCCATGCCCAGCGCTCGAACCGAACTGACCTGAGCCCGAGGAGCAGGAGGGAAGATTGCAGAGGTCTGGCCAGGCTGTGAATGCCCTTTGAATTTTGCCCTCAGGGAACTGTGATGAGCTTTTGTTTTGTTCCATTAGAAGGTCCACTGAGACCTTCTCTGGTGACTCAGGCAGTAAAGAGTCTGCCTGCAATGCAGGAGACCCAGGTTCAATCCCTGGGTTGGAAAGATTCCCCTGGAGAAGGAAATGGCAACCCACTCCAGTCTTCCTGCCTGGTTAATCCCATGGACTGAGCGGCCTGGCAGTCTGCAGTCCATGGGGTCACAGAGAGTCGGACATGACTGAGCGACTAACACTTTCACCTCCACATCCGAAGTTTCCTAGGATCTGGTAGGGAAAAAAGGTCCTGGTCACCACAGTCGTGACCGTGGAAATAAGCGCGACAACTGATTTCTCCTTTTTGCTTGGTCATTGCCCAGCAGTGTGGTGTGGTAGCTAGAAACGAGCTCCAACAGGCAGAGTTCACCCAGCTCGCCGACCTAGCTCGTTGGCTGTGTGACCTCAGGCAGGTTGCTTTACCTCCCTGTGCCTTGGTTTCCTCATCTGTTCAATGAGAAGAAGAACTAAAATGCTCAGAACAGGGTCTGGTGCCTGATGAGGGCTCTGGAAGCTTGTGGCACATCCTCGCTGCAGGTCACGCCCCAGGATCCTCTCTGCCTCTCTTGCGTGAAGTACACGATTAAGTACCAGGACCTGGAGTCACATGAGCCTCTTCTCTCTGCCCACAGCGGACGATGCGTGCGGCGGGACCCTGCGGGGCCAGAGCGGCATCATCTCCAGCCCACACTTCCCCTCGGAGTACCACAACAATGCCGACTGCACCTGGACCATCCTGGCCGAGCTGGGGGACACCATCGCCCTGGTCTTTATTGACTTCCAGTTGGAGGACGGTTACGACTTCCTGGAAGTCACGGGGACCGAAGGCTCCTCCCTTTGGTAAGCATACATTCCCTCCCCTCCCCCTCCCCCTGTCCCCTGCAACTGTGGCTTCCCGGGATGCGGTCCCCTCGGCGCCTAGACCTGCAGCCAGAGGTCCCTTTGCCACCTGCTCTACCCCCTGCTGGCGAGTTTCCTTTCCTCATAAGGAGAAGTCACTGCATATTTTCAGAGCTGGGGTTAATTTTCACGGTGATTTTGGTACCTGATTTGAAGCACGTCCTTGCTGAAGAATATCAGGATGGAATTTGGTCGAGGAACTTGCATTGAGACTAACAGTGGTCTCAGGACATGGATAGGGTCTCAGTGAAATGATTTGAAATATTGTTCCATTTCTGGAAGCATCTAACAAAGGGGCTAGAACACTGAGTGGCAGTTGCTTTTCCCATGCCCAGGGTTCTGAGACGGGAGAGGCATTATCACGTCTCGGTTCCTGGAGGAGGACTAACCTACTTCCTATTGTTTGGCTTCACCACAAGGCAGGGCTTTTGTGAGCCGTGCCCTGCTGCCATGGAGACTCTGGTGTTGGCAGCTTTGGGAGGAGACGGATGATGAAGGCTTACCAGCCTTGGTTGCTTGTGGTCTCCCAGGCTTGGACCCATGGGGTGGGCCCTCACTGGGGCTGGCTGAGGGCGTGTCGAGCTTTCTGTTTGGGTGACAAGCCTCGAGAATGGTGGCGTGACATTCACAATGTGCTCTTGTATTCTGGCGGTTCTATTATCAGGACGAGGGCAGCAGGGGGACCTGGGTCAGAACATCGGGAGCCAATAGAAGGATGCGCTCTGGTGTGCTTCTTTGCGGTCTCGATTGCTGCGTGGTACCGGGGAAGGTGGGGCTCGCTGCCTGGGACTGAGAAGGAGGAGGTGTCACTGAGGGGTCTGAGTGAAGCAGAAAGTGGCAGGTGCAAGCATCAGGGATGGATAGTCCCTTGGGAAGACAGACACGGTGGTCAGCAGGCTAGAGGCATGGGCAGGGAAGGGGAGGAAGGGTGGGAGAAGCAGAAAAAGAGCGGCTGATGTCGAACATTTCTTTTATACCAGGTTTTGTTGTAGAAAGGCCAATTGAGTAAGACACGGCCCTTTGAGAGTGAGGAGAACAGAAAAATCCCCCACAGGCACCAAGCATGACTATTTGAGAGGGATAAAGTGGGAACAGACTCCTGGCAAATATGGACTTTGAGCTTTGGGGACCAGGAAACTCAAATTTCATGTTGTACTAGAAGGTATGCTGACCTGGAGGTCAGAAGACCTTGGTGTCATAAGCGTGTCACAAAAACTTGGCCGAGTCAGGTCATTTACCACCCTGGATGGGGTGTTGAGAGGGGCAGACGTGAGCTGATGGCTGATTGCTGTATGGAGGTTGGTCCAGGGGCAGTGACTGGAAATTTGGCGCTCGGAGTTGGGATGCATTCTAGATGACTGTCCACTGAACTGCACTCCCAGTGACCTGCCCAGTCCGAAGACCTTCTGTCTCCCTGCCCTCTTTTTGTAAAATACCTACTTTTCTGATCGTTAATGTCATACATATGCTCCTTATAGAAAACATGGACAATACTGCAAGGTATAGGGAAATGAATAACAAGTGTTAACGGTTTTTGTATTTGGTTGCGTTGGGTCTTAGTTGCAGAATGCGAGATCATTCCTTGTGGCTCACAAGCTCTCTAGTTGTGGCACTCAGGGTCCAGAGTGCTCGGGCTTCTGTAGCTGCAGTTTGTGGGCTTAGATGCCCAGCAACATGTGGGACCTTAGTTCTGCAATCAGGGATCGAACCCACATCCCTTGCATTGCAAGGCAGATTCATGTTTTGAAAAAACTTTCAATTTTGTATTGGGGTGTAGACAATAAACAGTGTTGTGATAGTTTCAGATGAACAGCAAAGAGACTTAGCCATACATATACATGTATCTATTCTCCCCCAGACAGCCCCCCTCTTTTAGGCTGCGAGGCAGATTCTTAACCACTGGACCACCAGGGCAGTCCCACAAGTATTAACGTTTTGATGTATTCCCCTTTGGCCTTTTTGCTTTGCCTAGATCAAGCTAGCTGGCCATTTATATATATGTTTAATATTAAAAAATTAAGATCTGAAAATATGTCATAACTATGTATTTTTAACTGAACATTATATCATGAAAATTTTTCCTACATCATTACACATGTCTCCGAAATGTAGTAGGTGTGAGAATAGAATTTGTTTAGTAAATAAACAGTATTTATTAAGCTTTTATGTGGCAGGCTGATTCTAAGCTTTTATAGCTGTAATTTCATTTAGACTTCTATGAAGTAGGTACCATAATCGTCCTCCTTTTACAGATGAGGAAAATTGAGGCCCAGGGTGGTGACGTCACTGGCTTGAAGTCACACAGGTAGTAAGGAGCAGAGCTGGGATTCCACCCCAGGTTAGCTGGACTTAAAAGCCCATCTTCTTAGCCACGTCAGCACACTACGTCATGCAATGTTTGTGAAGGACTGTCGCGGTTGTGGTGCATTCCCTTGTGAGACTGACACAGTTCACTCCGTCAGGTCTCTTAATGGAGTGTATCCAAGTTTCCACTTCTGCAAACAGATACCGAAATGGATATCCTTGCTGGTTCTCTCTCTTCCAGCCCCAAGGCCTCTGCGATGCACTTGTTTATCCGTGGGCCAAATGGTCTCCCACAGCTTCCACCCCCCAGGTGTGAGTCTACGTGGTTGTCCAAACTTCTGGAGGGAAACAAACGTGAAAGAGTATTCCTTTTCCTATTAAGTCACTCAGTGGGGAAGGAATTAAGCAGAGGAAATCGTTAAGGGAGTCATTCAGAACTCTGCTGTAAGATTAAATTATAATCATTTTCAGGGTCTGTGTCACCCTTGCCAGGCAGGATGCGTTTGTTGTTCTCATTTATCCCTGCATAGCAGTTTCGGATGAACAAACCTGCTGGCTCAGGACGTCTGTGCAAAGAACCCGCTCACTGCCCAGCCCCTCTCTTTTATGGATCCCTGGGCCCATGTGAAAATGGGATGCTCCTGGTTTATGAGTGTGTTGCTTTTATCAGCGGATAAAAGCAATAGGACTTTAGGATGTTCTCTTGAGTTCTGCACCAAGCAGAGAAAGACATCTGGAAAGATGAATTTGAACAAGTAGACATCCCTTCATCTATTGAGGAAACAGATACACCTTTGAGAGGGGAAAAAAAAACAAAAACCACCATCTCCTTTATCTGGAGAAGGAAATGCCAACCCATGCCAGTGTTCTTGCCTGGAAAATCCCATGGACAGAGGAGCCTGATGGGCCCCTGTCCATGGGTTCGCAGAGTCAAACCCAACTTAGTGACTAAATCATACCTCCTCTATCAGGTAGCAGATCTGTGATGATTCAGAAGAAGATGGTGGCGTGGACTGTCCCTGACTCAGTTCCCACACTCTCCTCCCTCTCCAAGGAGGATGTAAGGAGAGTTTAAATTAGGGTTTGGACTTCATGGACTTCAAGTTCCAAATGATTGGGAAAACATGGGCTTGATAATTTTTTATTTTGCCAAATAAGGATATTAGAGGAAAAAAAAAACTGCCAACTCTTCAGAACATGATTTCATAAAACAAAGGATAACTCAAAGCCAAAAATGGGGCAGGATATAATCAATGGCACTGACATAATGAAAGACGGGGGTGGGAGGGGTGTACATGATAATGGTGTCTGCCCATAACTGTAAAGTCTTGTGATGTATGTACATCAATCGGTGGACTACCGCTTCCTATTGTGCTTGTCCATCCCTGGCCTCTGGGAATCCGACCATACATGTTTTGAGTGGGAAAAGATTGTTACTGTGGTGAGCACTGAAGCCTGCAACTCTGCCATGCTGTGGGGGTCCCAAGTGTCTTAGACTTGCTCTCCCTAAAGTTAATTGTCTTTTTGTGTGTGTGATTGCCCAGAAGCCAAATTGGGCTTGAATTGACTTGAGAGTTACAATCCACATAGCAGATTTTGGTATTACTCCCCCACCACACACACACATACACACAGTCTCACACAGCCAAAGGACACACGCTCTTCCAATTCATTGCCATATACACATCACCAAGTCAACCCCCCTGACACAGACATACTTCTAGTTCACTGAACTCAATTTAGGGACCAATTTTTGCTCACTGATCCTTCTCAGGGGTGTGTAGTGGTCTTTGTTCTGCTCTGACCCCATCTGTTGGCAGTGATCTTCAGGGAGCCCTATTCCTTCCTCTCCAATTCTATGAAAATATGCTCACCACGGCTCCAGTTCCTCATGAGGCCCCTAGACTTTGCAGAGGACTGGGACTAGGGGATGCAGAAGATTCTCTTAAAGCCCGGGCTTCTGTGTCCCTGGAGGGAATTAGGATCATGTTATCATAACGAGGAGAAGTAATTGCCAGGCCATTAGAGGCGGCCTCTCCATCATGGAGAAAATCAGTGAGTTAAAATTCACCCAGAATCTCTCCCCTTTGCCTCATGCTGGACTCTGTCCACTGGCATCTCAGCGGGAGCTTCCCCTGGGCTGGATGAGAGGAGAGAAAGCCAGACACCCCCTCCAAGAACGGGGGCAAGGTCTGCGTAGTGTCTCCAACCTTAGGTGTCGAGCCTGCACCTTGGCATCTAACTGAGGAGACAGCAGACTTGGGACTCAGACAGACGTGAGCTCAAAACCCAGATCCACCTCTTCATCATTGTGTAATCTTGGGATATTTACTAACCTCTCCAAACCTCAGTTTCCACATCTGAAAAATGGGGCTCATTGTACCAACCTACAAGGCATGTTGGAAGGGGTAAACATGTAAACTGCTGCCTGACCCAGTCCTGGGATGGGGACTAGAAGCAAGGTGCTCTCTCTGAGGGGAAAAGGGTACAATGAGGCCACTCCAAGCTTCGCCCAATTCTTGGTGACACCACCGCGGCCATGGCCCAGCCTGCAAGCCCAGTGGCAGCTCACCGGGCAGAGTGACACTTGCCTGATCCAGTTCTGGGGAATTACGTGGGCACCAGGTGAGGGGAACTGTCAGAGAGCCCCTGGGTCAGACAGGAGGACACCCTTGCAGAGTCAGCAGGTGGGGGTGATTTGGTTGGAACTGTCTTCCCAGAGCTGTGCGCTGTGAATACATTGTGAGCAGCAGAACGTTTCTCTGCCTGCACCCAGGCCCTGGGCTGGCCAGGTCAACTCTTTCAGCTGCTGATGGCTGCCCTGGGCCAGCCTGGGAGCAGGGTTGGGAAGAAGGGGCAGAGTGTGGAGAAGACATCCTGTAGAGATGGGGGAGGGACAGCCCCCTCTCGCTGTCTCGGACTGATGAGGGTGCAGAACCTGCTGGGCCTTGCTCCCTCCTTGGCTCCCCTTCCGCTGCCTCCTCCACCCCTGTGGCTGTTTCTTCCTGTGATGGGGAGGGCAGGCAAGGCCTGACCTGCACTCAAGGTGGAAGCCGCCCTTTCCCTGGGGCCAGCTGAAGTGCCAGCCACAGGGGTGTGTTCACGGGGGTGTGTATGGTAAGGGAGTTCAAAGCTCCTTCCTGCGTCCGGGATTTCTGTGTAGACTCAGGACGGCTCTCCCATCTTCCGTGGATCCGTCTGTACGGGGAGTCCCGGCCTCGTGGCCTCTCTTCTTTGCTTCCTTCAGTCTACTTGGATTGCATTCTTCGTTTCACTGCAGTCATTTGGCATCTGCTGCCAATTCCCTCTGTGCCCTCAGGTCTAGCCCCCCACAGACCTCTATGTGACAACCTTGCCTCCACTGAACATACAAACTAAGAAAAGGAAGGAGAGCATGTTGCAGGGTTTTAGAGGAGGACGCTGTCCTGGGGCAGGAGACTGGGGCCTCCAGGCAGGGCCTACATTCGAGCCGGGCCTTGAAGGGTGGGTACCCTTTTGATATGAGAGAGGGAGATGAGGGGCAGGAGGGCATCATTCTAGGGCTGCTGCCTGGGTCTCTGGCCAGTGTAGGAGCTCCCTTCCCTGACCCTTGAGAACACAGGCCCAGGAACTGATCCCAGGGATTCTCTAGGGAGGATTCTCTCCATCATGCACCCACCCTGGAGACTCTGCCATCCACCTCTGAGCCTCCGCGGCCCCTTCCACCTGGGGAAGAAGAGAGAGTAGACTCCAATGCCTAGGGTTCCCAGGTCCTGCCCCCAGGGCTGCCCAATAGACTTCCACTGCTTTGGTTTTTTTGGGGGGAAGGGTGGGTGTTTGTTTTTTATTTTTTGCTGTACTCCAAGGCATGTGGCATCTTAATTCCCCAGCCATACATCAGACCCGTGTCCCATGTAATGGACGTGTGGAGTCTTAACCACTGCACCACAAGGAAAGTCCCTTCAGCTGGTTTTGAAAAGAGAATTTCCCTAGAAAGCATGTTCAACCTACGCTCTGGATTCAACTTTGAGGATTTTTCTTTACTTTGTTTCCCTTCATTAGTTTGCTTTTATTTTTATAGGTGGGGTTACAAAAACTCTCATCTACTATACAGACATTCAGTTTGAAATTTTGCTAGTAACAATTTCTCCTTTTGAAACACTGAGTTTTAATTATTAAGCATTTTGCCCATGGAATTTGAGCCAACTAAAACCGTTTGATCTGAGCGACTTTTAACTAGATATTTCATTCAGGAGTCATTAGATTCAGATATAATTAGAATGAAAACAGCATGCCAATGGGGATTTGTTAATAACTACTCACTTATTTATTCATTCACATATATTTTGTCAAACCATTGGTTTAGATCATTTTCATTCTTTGTTACTTTTTCCCTATTTATTTTCAGTAATCATTTTTTGAGAGCCTTCTATGAACTAGGCTCTGCTAGGTGCTAGGGAGACAAAAACACAGTCCCATCCCCAGGGAGATATTTATTTACTCCACAGATGTTTATGTAATAGCCACGCATTGTACAGGACCCTGGAGCTCATAATCAGGGCAGAGAGGCATATAATTAAGCATATAATTAAGTGCTTTACAATAGCATGTGTTAGGTACTTTTCTTAGAGGTATACAGAAGTTCCCCTGGGGCTAAAAAGGAAATGTAATAGCTAGGATTCTTTTTTTTTTAAATGTAGAAACCCATCTCCAGCTGATTCAAACTAGAAAGGGAATATGTAACTGAGAAGTCCATACTGGCTTCAGGCACTGCTGGATCAAGGCGTGTGGATAAGGTCATCTGTAATTGCTTACCCCCCTCCCACAGCTTTGTCTTCCTGGGTCTTCTTCACTCTCAGGCAAACTTTCCCCATGAGGCAGCAGAGCTGACCACCATCAGCTTCCTCCAATCCTACTGATTTAGCAGTCCTAGCAGAAAGAAGTGTGTCTTTCCTAATGGTTCCCACAAAAGCCCTCAGATGGTCCTTGAATGGACCAGAACTGAATCATGTGCTCTGCCCTCAACATCAATATATAGCTAGATGATATTCTTATTGGCCAGGCCCAGGTCACATAGCTATCTATTCTACCCAAACCTCTGACTGGGAGTGGAAAGGAAGTGGTTCACCAAAGGAATTCCAGGTCACTAGGAAGTCAGAAACAAAAAATGTCCTCCTAAAAGGACTCAGTCTTCCATCACAATAGAGGGGCTACTGGGAGGACTCAGATGAATGAGTCCCAGATGGTATGACTTTGGAGTTGAACTGAGGGCTGAGTAAAAGTTTATCACCGACGTGGAGCCAGAAAGAGCCCTGGTGTGTTTGGAGCACTGCAAGTGGGTGCAGGGTGCAAGAGAGCAAGGGCAGGATACGAGGTCTGAGACGGGCACAGGAAGAGCATGGGTCGTAAAGAACCTTGTCCCCACGCTCATCAACGGGGAGAGGATTCCATAGACTAAAGAAATCTATTGAACTATTTTAAGCAGAGAAGGAACATGATCACCCTGAATCTTAATTGGGTTCATCGAGGGTTCAGAAGCCAGCTGTGAAACTCGGTGAGCACTCAGGCAAGAGATCATCCAGCCTTGAATTATGGCAGTTGTAAAGGCAGAGGCGGTGATCTCAGAAAACACCTCAGATACAGAATCAGCTGCTTTGGGGGCTTCATTGGAAAGGAGGAAGGAGGGCAGAGGAGGAGTCTGGGGTGAATCCCGTTTCTGGTTTGATGGTCGTGGTAGGATCATTCAGCAGAGGAACACAGTGGAAGGAGCAGGGCTGGGGGTGGTCATGCTTGCTGGCCTCCCCAGCATGAAATGGGCACAGAGAAGGAAGTTAAGGCCACAGCAAGGAAGAAGACACAGGGGCACGGTTGCCCTTGGTTACTGATATACACTCTTTGCGATGAGACCAGTGGAGATGGTCATAGGACAGGAATAACTATGGCTGAAAAGTTTGGTGTTTAAGTACGTATTCTGGCAGGGCCTTGAGAATTCATCCCCAGGATCAGCACCAGCATCATCTTTATCAGCAGTGGCTCCTTTCATCATCTCGGTCAGCCTTACCACCTCCATCTTCCCTGCCAACATCTTTCCGTCATCATTCATTCATTCAAACTACTTAAGCCCTTGCATTGTCTGACACTGAGCCTGGCCTTGGGAATACAGTGGTGGAGAAAACAAATAAAGCCTCTGTTTTTGTGGGACTTCTGGTCTACTCCGGGGAGACTGCCATGAAAAAAGGAATCACAGAATATATGTAAAATACAGCTGTGATGAGTACCACGAAGGAAATGAACAGGATGGGGAATAATAGCTCTGGAGACCTTAAGTAAAAGGCATTGGACTGGCGTCTCTGAGGGGATAGGATCTAAGATTAAAACTTGACTATTGAGAAGGGGCCACTGTGGGAGGCCCTCAGGATCAACATTTCAGGCAGAGGGAATTACATGCATAAAGACCCACGTCACAATGCCCTATTTTCATTTGAACTTCATACAGGCAAGTGGTGTAAGGTCTATGCCTGTTCTCTGGGGTTTCAGTCTGTTTGAATATCAGGAGCAAGGCAGGGTCAAGGTCTCAGGCCGGCAGAGATGTTCATGAAACAGCTGAGATGGTGCAGGACTGAGTCTGTTAAGCCCAGTGGCACCCGGAACTGCAAGGGGATGGGCCTATTCCAGCCGAGACCCAGAACCTCCTGCCTCCCCGTGGGTCTGTGACAACCTCTCTTCCTTCTCCTTTCCTGCCGCATCACAATGCTTTAAACCAGCCCGAGAAGCTGTTCTCTTCTGATGGAGCCCATGAAATTACATCTGTTCTTTCCATCAGGAGCCAGGCCATAAATAACCAGCCCTTTAAAATCTCATCTCCCGTATCTCTCAGAGTTGGAAGTGGCGTTACGGGCTCTGCAGCTGAGCAGTGGGAAAGGATTAGAGCCCTGGCATGCTGCTGGCAGCCCAGGACTGGAGATCTGGAGCGCGAGGCTGGGGCTTCTGCATGCGCCACATGACTTTCTTGTTTGCATCGCTGAGAACTTGTTCTCAGAAAGAGAACACGAGCCGCAGCTGGACGGGGCGGGAAGTGAACCGGGGTCGTCCGCTGTCGGCATAGCGTCTCCTCTAGAGCTGGCGACTTGGCCAAGTTCTGTGTGTGGGAAGCCGAGGTTGGGCAGCTGGCCTGCGCCCCGTGGGTCCGACTGTGTGCAACAGGCTGGTAATAAGCACGGCGTCTGCGTGGCGGCCCGTGCCAGGACCGTGAAGGGCACCAGACAGCGAGATGCTCTTGTCGACCTCTCTGAAGGAGCTGCCAGGTACCCAGTGGAGCTGGGAAGACAGATGGAAGGAGCTGTTCTGGGCCCTTCCAGAGGCCCCTGGTTCTGGCACCATCCGCCTTCCAGAATGTTGTTAGTTCGTTCAGAACGTTCGAGGCCCCAGTCCTGGTCTCCTTCCCACATGTTTGTTCTACGCGCTCTTGGCATCGCCTAGCCCGTGTTTCACTCTGGTTTTTGTCTGTCCCTTGCTTTTACGACTTCTCCTGGCTCCCTAAGACTGACCTAGTCCTATCCCTGAGCTTATACTTCTTTTAATCCCAGTTTCTCCTCATCCAGTCGCTGATGTGTGATACCGTACACAGACTCACCAGAGAGGCAAGGTGCAAGTGGAAAACTAGCATTTGATAATCTGATGAAGTGGCAAATGACATTGTTAGACTCAATGGATTTTGTCATTTGGGAAGGGAGACGGCAGGCTTGGTTTGAACAAAATGGAGAGACTTCGTGGGATAGTAGAACTCCAGCGTCTCTGGGAAATTCGCATCTAAGTTCTTGGAAGGGAAGTCTGTCCTGGCTGCCTCTAAGTGTTCTGTCCCCAGTAACTTCTACCTACTTCACCATGGCTTCTACCCCCAGCCTCCCCCTGAAACTATTCCCATTAAGATCATCATCAGAGAACCAGCCCCCGACCCCAAACACTACACTTCCAATGCCAAAGCCAAAAGGTCATTTTCAGGTGTCACCCTACTGGATACTTCTGCATTCCTTTACATTGCTGCTTCCTGCTCCTTCCAGAACTTTCCTTTTCTCTTTTTTTCTTTCTCAGGCTGCTCTCTATGATTTTTCTTGACCTCTCTGACCATTCCTTCTCTGTCATCTTCAATGACCACAAGATTCTGTTCTCGCCTAACAGCTCTGCCCATTGCCCCATGTTCTTCCTGGGTAAACTTATCTGCTCCCGTGGCTTCAGATAAGCCACCTGTCTGTTTACAGCTCTCCAATGTGGCTCCCTCGCCTGTCCTCCCCACTGAGCATCAGACTTCGGAGCCAGGTACTTATCGGACAGCTCTCCCTTCATGTCTCACCAATGCCTCCGACTCAACAGGTCCCAACTTCACTCGTAACTGATGACTAAAGTGGGCAGGGTTTGTTTCCTTTCTTGGTTTATGGCACTACCCTCTACCTGGTCACCCGCAGCTCCGGGAATCGTCCCTGTCTAATCCCTCTCTCTCACCAGTCACATTCAGTTAATTGCTAAGTTCCCCCTCCTGTGGCATATCTTTACAGTCTTGACTACCACTCCCCCAGTTCAGCCCATCAGCTTTTCTTCTTTGTGGGTCATAATAGCCTCCTTGCTGATCACTCAGCTTCTTGGCACTCTCCAATTCATCCTCCCCACTGCTACCAGAATGGTTTAATTAAAATGCAGATCTGACATGCTAAGCCCCAGGCAAAAGCTTTCAATCATCTTGCATTGTCTACAGAATAAAATTCCAGCCCTTGATGGGCCCTTCTTGATCCAGCCCTTGCCTGCCACCCCAGCCTCATCCCTTGCCACTTCCTTCTTTGAACTCCATTAACCCTCACACTGAGTAGTGTCACACCACAAAGGTTTATTTCCTGCTCATGCTACACGTCTGTTCTGGGGGTCTCTCTAATCCACATAGGCATACCCAGGAGTATCCAGGACCTAGAGTCTTGTAGTTCCACTATCTGGAATATGTGGCCCTCCCCAGTGGCATAGCAGGCAAAGAGAGTGGCGAATCTAGCATGGGCTTTTCACTGCCCCAGCCCAGATATGATACATATCGCTCTCACTCACATTTCATTGGCCATAAATAGTCATGTGGAGTAAGTCAGAGAAGGAGAAACACAGCATGACATCCCTAATATGAGGACTCTAAAAAGAAAAGATTCAAATGAACTTATTTATTATACAGAACAGAAACAGACTCACAGACTTAGTTGCCAGAGGGGCTGGAGGCGGCGAAGGGATCGTTAGGGAGTTTGGGATGGACATGTACACACTGATATCTTTAAAATGAATAACCAACAAGGTCCCACTGTATGGAACAGAGAACTCTGCTCTAGGTATTGTGGCAGCCTGCGTGGGAGGGGAGTTTGGGGGAGAATGAATGCATGTATATGTATGGCTGAGTCCTTTGCTGTCCACCTGAAACGGTCAGAACATTTTTAATCAGCTATACTCCAATATAAAATAAAAAATTTAAAAAAACATTCACATGGTTCAGTCGAACCATAAGGGTGCCTGGGAACATGATAGCAGATGAAATAACTGGTGAGTGAGTCTTTCTGCCACACTTCAAATTTCGGTAGACAAATGCCCTAGCTCTTGTCAAAGAACAGCCTCTCCTTTATGCTGCAGAGCTCTTCTTCTCCAAAGATTTCCCTGCTGGAGTCATCTCCTTTTTTTCTTCACTCATCATTTTTTTTTCCTTCCCTATCAAACATTGTTTAATGTTGAAGAACATAGAGACATGTTCTGTATCTACCATCTGAAGTCAAAAACAGCACGCACCAAACTCCCCCATCACTCAGCCCCATCCTGGCACCACACCTGCTGAGACAGGTCCCTTTCTCAGTATCTGCCCCACCTGCCACTAAAGCTGACCTTGGAAAGTGACCAGTGTCACTGCTCCATCTTCATGTGACGTGGCTTCTTGGCCACATCCAACACGGGCCGTCTACCCTTAAACTAATTCCTTCTCTTGGCTGCCTTCAGCCACATAGCTAGCTGCCTATGGTCATTCCTTCTCTGTCACCTCTGCTGTCTTCTCTGTGGTTCAGCCTCTGTCCACCCTTTACATGTGGACTGTGCAAGGGGTCCTGGGACCCTCTTCTTCTCCATCCACCCTCTTTCCCAGGTAATCTCAATGCGTCACAGGTTAACTTTCAATATGACCTACACACCAATGACTCTCAATGTAAATATTCAGCCCTGAGGGACCTTTTTGGGATCCATATATATGAACAGGAATCTCAAAAATCTTAACAGAATCTCAAAATGAACACTTCAAAGCAGACTTTTTTTTTTAGACTTTTTTAATTGTGGTAAAATAATGTTAAATTGGCCATTTTAATCATGTTTAAGTGTGCGATTCAGTGTCACTAAGTACATTGACACTGTTACGCAAACAGTACCACTGTCCATCTGCAGAACTTTTCTCACCTTCCCAAAGCCAAACTCTGAACCCATTAAACGTAACTCCCCATCCCCTCCCATTCTCTGGTAACCACCCTTCTACTTTCTATTTCTATGGATCCAGCTACTCTAGGTACTTCATACAAGAGGAATCATACAATATTTGTTCTTTTTGTGTTCGGTTCAGTTCAGTCTCTCAGTCGTGTCCCAATCTTTGTGACCCCATGAACCTCAGCACACCAGGCCTCCCTGTCCATCACCAACTCCCGGAGTTTACCCAAACACATGTCCGTTGAGTCGGTGATGCCATCCAACCATTTCATCCTCTGTCGCCCCCTTCTCCTCCTGCCCTCAATCTTTCCCAGCATCAGGGTCTTTTCAAATGAGTCAGCTCTTCGCATCAGGTGGCCAAAGGATTGGAGTTTCAGCTTCAACATCAGTCCTTCCAATGAACACCCAGGACTGATGTCCTTTAGGATGGACTGGTTGGATCTCCTTGCAGTTCTAGGGACTCTCAAGAGTCTTCTCCAACACCACAGTTCAAAAGCATCAATTCTTTGGCGCTCAGCTTTCTTTAGAGCCCAGCTCTCACATCCATACATTTTGTGTTAGCATAATGTTTTCAAGGCTCATCCCTACTATAGCATGTATCAGAATTCCATTCCCTTTTAAGGCTGAATAATATTCCATGGTCTGTATGTAGCACATTTTGTTTGTTTACTTACTCATCTGTCTGTGGACATAGGACATTCCCCGCCCCAAATCTGTCCTCTCCCAGCCTTCTCCACCTCTGTCTAATCTCCAGAGGAAGCTGCTCCGCTCCTTCTGTGCCACCAGCAGCTGTCTGCTCAAGGGCTTTGTTTCACAGCTTCTACCCCTTCTGTAATCCATTCTTCATACAGCAACTGGAGGAGCTGATGTTTACACATCACCTTATCTCCCCCCTATTTAAGTCTTGCCAGCCACTTTCCATCACACTTAGAATCAAATCCTACAAGATCTACACTATTGGGTTACTGCCCACCTCTTTGACTTCCATCCAATCACCCACACCCACTCACTATGCCCCAGATACACTCACCTTCCTCCTGTCCCTTGGATGGGCCAAGCAGATTCCCTTCTAGGGTCTCTGCACTAGCTATTTCCAGGGTTTGAGACCTTCTTTCTTCATAGTTAAAAGAACAAAGAAACACACATGCACAAAGACCTGTGCAGTTTTGAAATTCAGAGTTCAATTTAAATTTCCCCTCCTTAAAATAAGACTTTCTCTGCCCATGCAACCTAAAGGAACCCCTCGCTCTATCGTGACATCTTGTTTTATTTTAGGTGTTTGTCAAGCCCTGGTGTTTTCTGGCTTCTGTATTTGTCTCTTTTCTATCCGCTGCCTTCCCGCCGCTGCACATAGAACCTGGAAAGCTACAAAGGCAGGACTTGGCACTTAGTAGGTGTCCGAGAGTGGTTTGTTGGGAGGAGAAGCCTCCTTGTGCCTCACCGGTAACGGTGTCCTGTGGCTAATTGCAAAGGTTAGCATTGAGCCTCTCCACCAAGTATTTTAAGTAATAACCTTCCTGGGGGACATTTGCAAATTAGCCCTGACTCTTGCTGATTACTCATCCTAAACTCAGTCTGATTAATAATTAATCAGCAAACTGCTTGGCCAGAGCAGGGTGATCAGTGCTAGAAAGGATCTTAAATTATGCAAGTCACTTGGCCAGTTTTAAAAAAATAAAAAAGCTCAGCAGTCGACAGACTTGGAGAGGTTTGATTGCAACGTGAGGTTAGGTTTCTCAGTTGTTGTTTTTCCTTTTTGACTTTTTTTTTTCCTTTTGACTAAGAAATCAATTAGGCTCAAACTTGCCACCTCACAGAGACATTATGTAGCACAGAAATAGAAATGCATTAAATATCACTCTCTTTTTTGTTCCTTCTCCCTTCAAAAGAGTTTTGGTCTGGGAGACAGAGGTTAAAATTAGCCAGTTTGTTAAAGCAAATTCCTGTCTGGCACCTGATGTCAATTTCTGCAGCCACGTCAGTTTCAGCCTCCCCTTCCTTCCTCTGAGCAGCAGCACACTGGGTCTGGCAGGAAGAAGGCGAGAGGTTTGATGAGCGCTGCTCACTCCGCCTGCCCCATGGTTGGGGCAGAATCAATTTGCCGGCAACCTATCCCACCAGGAGTCCTTCTAGTGCTCTTTGCCTCCTGCCTACCAACCCCAGGGAGACAGGGAAAAAGGCAATCAGGGTGATGAACGGGCTCCCCACTGTAGGCGTGAACTCTGTGACCTCCGGGAATCCTCTTGCTTGTCCTCAGTCTGCAACCTCCATCCTCCAAGTCTGGCCCTCCATATGGCTTCATCTTTCTCCTCCAGATCCCTCTTCTGGTCCCTGGTGATATGGCCCAGGGGGAGATTCAGAGAAAGCAGGGTGATCCATTGATGTGGCTCTCTGGGCCAGAGGGAAGCCAGGGATATAGGATATAGAGCTGTTAGTGCAACCCTGTTGCCCGTTAGAACCAACACCCAGATCCGTTAAGTCACAATGCCCAGAGGTGGGAGCCAAGCATCAGTGTTTGTAAAGCTCCCACGGGGTCCCTGTGTGCCCTAAAGTGGAGGACCACAAACTGGTGGAGGGTGGGTGGCTTTGGGGAAAGAGATGATGAAGGCCATCAAACAGTGAAGTAGGAAGTGGGCTTTTCAGAAGTTGACTGTCTTCCCCAGAAACTGAGGAACGTGTCTTGTGATGGGCAGGGTGAGGGGGGAAGAGGTGGCCAGAATGGCAGCTTCCAGGAGCCCCTAAACCCCTGGTCTCTCTCACTTCTACCCCCGATTAAAAAAATACCCTCTAGGGACTTCCCTGGTGGGCCAGTCGCTAAAACTCTGTGCTCCCAATGAGAGGAGCCTGGGTTCAATCCCTGGTCAGGGAACTAGATCCAACCTGCAGCACAGAGTTTGCACTGTTATAACTAAAGATCCCATGTGCTACAACTAGGACCTGGCGCAGCCTAATAAATTTTTTTTAAAAACTGAAAAGAACACCCTCTAGAATGCAGCCCTTGTTTCCCAAATTGTGATGTACCAACCAATTCCCTGAATCAAAAGACTTGCCTCGAAGGCAGTAGGGAATGCAGATTCAATCCTACCCTAGACGACTAACTCCAAAATTTCTGACGATTGGGCCCAAATTCAGTGCTTTTAACTATTCTCTCAGGTGTTCTGAAATAGATGCAAGTTTGAGAGCCACACTGGGCCTGAACAAAATTCCTGCCAAGGCAATAATAGGGAAGGGGTGGATTTTTGCCCATTAAGAAATGCTCGATCTTCTTATGAATGGCTCCATTATTGGATTTCTTGGCACAGAAATTCCCAGATTATATTTGACTTACGTGTTTGGTTTTGGTTTAGGCACAAGGCCGGACAAGCACATCTGTTTCCTAAAACAAAGCACGCTGACTCCTAACGGACTTTATGAATTTATTTAACAAGTGTTTTTTGCCTGCCTGCTCTGTGCCAGGTTCTTATTCTGCTCTGTGATACGCCCTGTGGTTACAAGGATGAACTAGAAAGTCTCAACCCTGGGACTTTGAAGGCTAGCCTCTCTCCTTGTCTCCTGCTGGAGGCCCACGCAAAGGCTGTCTCCTTTCTGAAACTACGAGTTGTGGTAGCATCTCTGCCTCCCCTTCTCCAGCTCCCTGCACCCCCCCCCCCGGGGTTCTGCTGAGCTGGCACCTGCCATGGCTTCTCTAGCATCCTTCTCCCAACATGAACGCTTGAAGAGCATCCACTGAATCTGGCATCCCCGCATCCTCAGGGCTCAGCCAGAGTCCTGGCAACAGGCAGGCATCAAAGTGTGCTGACGGTTTGTTGAATACAAGGAGCCTCTGACACCTTAGAGTCTCAGCACCCTCCTCACCGCCCCGTCTCGCCACCACCAGAAAGGAAGGCAGGTAGCACTTCATCCCACCCCACCTGGCCTCAGAGCCCTTTGGCAAGAGGACAGATATCAAGATAAATTAGCAGGTAAATATGTCTTGGTTGCCTCTATGAGCCAGCTGGTTCCTAGGCTGAATGACATCACCTTTCATTTTTTTAACTTATTATTATTTATTTACAACTTTTTGGCCATGCTGGGTCTTCATTGTTGCGAGAGCTTTTCTCCCGTTGTGGCGAGTGGGGACTACTCTCCAGTTGTGGTGCATGCTCTTCTCATTGCAGTGGCTTCTCTTGTTTTGGAGCACAGGCTCTCGGGTACCTGGGCTTTTGTAGTCGCCGCTCCCATGCTCTAGAGCACAGGCTCTAGGAGCTGGGGCCCACCGGCTTAGTTGCTTCAGGGCATGTGGGATCTTCCCGGATGGGGGATGGAACCTGTGTCTCCTGCATTGCAGGCAAATTGAATGTCGTTGCACTTACTACCTCACTGGATCTTCATCAGCATCTATGAGTGAGGAATCACGTCTTGTAGAAGAAGACACTGAACCTCGGAGGCTCAGCAGCCTCCCCGCTGCACCCTCTCCATCTGGGTCCTACTCGATCCATTCTCTATGCACGCCCTAGGCCACCACTCCTGGGAGTGTTCCTTGCCTTTGGAGCAGGCTCTGGTGTGCTCTGTCTGGCCTCTTGGAGTCTCTGGTTATCTTCTCCTTCCTGCCTGAATACACCTTCAGGGGTGAAATGATCTTTATGTGCTAGGGGGTGTCAGGCACTGTGCCAGGGGTCTCACATGCATCATCTCATTCATTACCTACAAAACTCTTGTAAAGAATATACCATCATCCCTGTTTTTTAGGTGGAATAACTTAAGATTCCATGAAGTTAAAGACACCTGTGAAAAATCATACAGCTAGCAAGCGTTGGAGCCAGGATTTGGACACTGTCCCTGCCAGACCCTAAGTTCTGGTCTACCCCTTCTCTTCTGCTCCTTGAGCTCTGATTCATTTTCCGCCCTGACTGCATCGTTCAAGTAGCTTTTTGGCTCGCTCTTCTGGAGTCTTGGGTCCTCTCTGTCCTCTCTCCGAGGGTCTGTAGAGAGTCAGTCCTGTGTCCCAGCCAGCAGAGGGCGGCCCCTGCCCACTGTGCACCACTGATCCTCCGGGATTGCATCTCCCACCCCATTCTCCTCATGTCCCAGGACAGTCCCCATTGCAGCAAGTCCCCGGCTCTTGAACTAAGCATTCAGTTTTGCCTAGAATTATACTGGAGTCTGGCATCCTAAAAGAAGTCAGTCCTGAATATTCATTGGAAGGACTGATGCTGAAGCTGAAACTCCAATACTTTGGTCACTGGATGCAAAGAACTGACTTATTGGAAAAGCCCTGATGCTAGGAAAGATTGAAGGCAGGAGGAGAAGGATGAGATGGTTGGATGGCATCACCGACTCAATGGACATGGGTTTGAGTAAACTCCAGGAGTTGGTGATGGACGGGGAGGCCTGGCATGCTGCGGTTCATGGGGTCGCAAAGAGTTGGACGCAACTGAACTGAACTGAACTGGCTCTATTCCTTTCTTTTTTTTTTTTTTTTATTTTATTTAGTTGCTAAGTCGTGTCCAGCTCTTTTGACCCTGGATTGCAGCCTGCCAGGCTCCTCTGTCCATGGGATTTTTCCAGGCAAGAATACTAGAGTGGGTTGCCATTTCCTTCTCCAGGGGATTTTCCTGACTCAGGGCTTGAACCAAGGTCTCCTGCACTGCAGGCAGATTCTTTACCAACTGAACTACCAGGGAATTCCAGGGCTCTGTTCCTGCAACAGGCTATCGAGGCTCACAGGCTGCTTCCGTGTGGAGGGTTGGGGTAATGTGACTTCTGCCCCCATGCTTCTCCCTTCTCTTAGTTTTCCCTCCTGCAGTCTCTTCTGCCAGCTCCATTATGATGTGAGACCTCCTTGAAGGATGTTTGTGCCAGGCGCACCTGGAGAATGTTTGTCCGAAGGGCATCTGGGCTGCTAACTCCCAAGCTGGTGCTGAGCACCCCCAGCCCTGACTGGGTCCCCAGTAGGCTTGATCCTCCTACTTGGATGCTGCTGGCTGTTCCCCAGGAAGCCACAGCTCCAGGTGTCCATGACCCAAGTCAGGAGGTAGCAAGGGCTCCGAGCCCAGGTCTGCAGACCTTGCTCAGAGAGGGACCACACAGCAGGGTCTCCCCTTCATCATCCCTGGAAAGATTGCCAGGATTCCCTGCTCACCCCTGAACCTCAAGAAAGGCAGAGTTGAACAAGAGGAAGAGCATGGATTTAGAAGTCCATGTCGGATTCAGATACCAGCTCTGCTGCCAACTTGCCGGGTGACCTCAGTTAACTTACTCACCCTCTCAGGGCCTTGCAGAGTTGCAAGAAACATGTGGCAAGAAAGACTTTGAAGGGGACCAGCTTCCCAGCTGTTAAATCCTGCTGTGTCCTTCCCCTGACCTTGTATGGCTGAGCACCTGGAAGGGCCCCCCTCCCTTCTCCCCCCCACCACCACCCTCCCACCCCCAGAGCCTCCCAGCAGGTGCTCCACACAGACAGCTGCACCCCTGTCTTCAGGTGCCTTGGGTCTCAGCCTCCGCAGCTGATCAGTCAGGCGGCAGCCGCAGACTGGCCCCCAGCGGGAGACCACAGCAGGAGCTTGTCATGACCCTCTGGGCCAGGCAGCTCTGAGGTCCCAAGGCCGTTTGGCGGTAACCTCAAGGGCACGCGGAGACAGACGGGGATGAACAACAGGGCTTTGACCCTGGCTCTGAGCAGGGTGCTCAGCTTTCTGAACTTCAGCGGCCCCAGTTTTATCAGGCGGGAGGCGCGTCTCCCCTCACCCTCTGCCTCCCCCACCCCAGCCTTATGCGCAGAGGCTTCCTAACTCTTCATGTGTGAACACAGCACCACAGACTCCCCTTGAGCAGGAGCCGCCCCCAGCGGTGATTTTTCTGGAATTGGGAGGGTTTGAAGAAAAGACAGGCACTCTTGGTAGAGCATCAGCTACATGCCAGACATCTCCGCTCATTGTTTCCCTGTGCATCTTCAAGTCCCTGTGAGAAACGGAGCCTGAGCAAGGCCACCTGGCCAAGGTCACAGAGCCGGCAGATCACAGGCTGAAGCCAGCGCCCTTTGCCTTCCAACCTCTGGGTCTTTGCGCGCGCCCCCCCGCCCCGCCCCGCGCCCCTGGATTGGGGCGGGAATTCCAGCTGGAAGGAGACTGAAGGGGGCCCCGAGGCTCCAGCCCTGGCTCCCACTCCTTCCCCTGCTGTGGCTCTTGTCCTTTGAGCTGTGCTTGGCAGAAGTTTCAGGCTGGCTTTCCAGAAGCTTCAGGCTGGCTTTCCAGCTTGCCCAGACCTCGACTGCTACATGCGGCCAGCCCAGCAGACACCCCGGGAGCACAGGACAGACTGCCCGCAGACTTCCCCTGCAGGAGAGTCCTGTCACCGCAGACAAATGGCCCGTGTCACTCAGCCACATTCTCCCCGTCGCCGGTCTGTGGCCTGAGTTGTCCAGATAACCTTTTTCATTGGACGCTGTCTTGACGGGTGCCACGAAGGTCCCCAGGCAATGACAGCCCAGCCATTGCCCCGGCCAAGAGAAGACACAGGCAGACCTGCTTCCTGACTGCCACGTGCTGCCCATTCAGCTCTCACAATTATCTGTATCTGTCAAGCTCCATCAAGGGACGTTTTCCGCATAAAGGCAAATGTCCCTTAGACTGCACTCGGAGCTGGAGGCAGCACCGCAGATGCTGACGTGGCCCCCATCCTTCCACCAGCGGGTTCCTTCACAGTTGCCCATCTTCTCCCAACCCTGGCCCCATGATGACCTCTTAAGCTCCCCTACATACCCCCAATCCCTCTGCTTGTAGTTACCTTCCCCCAACCCCTCCCCCAGCTCCACCTCCCCCCCGGCCCCCCCAACCCGGTGCCTTGGCAAGTAATTGCTTTCACAGGGAAGCTGACAAATCTCTGGCGACTCCTAGTCCGGCTGGGAAAGATTCATTATTCCATATCTGGAAATAACCAGGCCCATCAGCTCAGGGCCAAGATAACACCAGTGTAAAAGTTCTCCATTCAGGGGAATTAATTAGGATTCCTTATTAAAGATCCAATTAGGCAAAAGGGCATTTTTATCTGTAATAGTCAGCTGCTCCTATTTTTCTAAAGCCATAACTCCAAGTTTTTTTTTTTTTTAAAGAAAACCAGGGGCTGTGTTTTCCTGTAGAACAATTCACTCTTTCAGTGTCAGTTATGTCTTCATCAGGATGTGAAAATAGATTTTCTCATTCAATTTGCAATGCTTTATCTCTTCAGAGTCTGGTAATGACTCCACTATATCCCTTTAGTAAGAACCACGGCCCCAGATGGGTATTTGGGGAGTGGGACGTTTGGTTAGGAAGCTGCAAGAGAAACAGGGTTTTTCAGCAGCCTGATTCATGGGCTGGCAGGAAATGCCAGCTCTGCCGTATTCTGTCCCTGTGACCTTGGGCCAGGTGTTTAACCTCTCTGATCTTCAATCTCCTTCTCTCTACATCTACCTCCCAGGGCCAGGAAGAGAATTAGGAGTCAATTGGTGCAATATAATAAAGCAACTAAGATCCAGCTTTTGACTGTGATGGCCTGACATCAACATAGACCAGCCAGAGTCCTTTGACCAGTTCACCTCTCTGAGCCTCGGTCTTCTCATCCACAAAACGGGAGAGAAGTCCCTCCTCCAAGGCACTGGGAAATGAGAACAGGTGAAAGCGCCTTGCTCATGGAGGGCACTTAACGTGTGTTTGTCAAACCGGAATCGACCCACGTTGTACTTCTCTCGAAGAAGCCCCATGAGGACCCCTGGAGAGAGCTGTTCCTGCCCCCAAGCCCCCACCCCGAGAAAAGGAAATTCCGTTTTGTCCTGAGTGGGGCCTGGATGTTAGGTTCCCTGAGTGCTTCTAAAGCACACCGGGGCTGATACTCCGTGGCTCTCAAAGGAAGCAGTCCAGAGAGGGGCGGGGTCACCTCTTGACCTCAGAGGCCATCCTGCTTCCCCCCAACCCCAGCTTGGGCTCCCATCCCAAAGTCCACCCAACCATAGGATGTAGACATGCTTGGTGTAAGCCCCAAAGATATTTTATTTGCTTTGATCAAGAGAGCAGCCACAGCCCGTGGATCCCAGGGAAGAGCAGGCCAAGAGGAGCACCAGAATCTGAGGCTTCCAGAAAGCTCAGAGAAAGCGTGCTGTAGCTCTTCTGCTTCATTCCGTGGGTGACGACCCCGACCTCAGCAAGTGCGTGCCAGAGCCAGGGTGGAGGCAGGCTCTCCAGGCCTTTGGTATTTCCAGGCCCCCTGCCCCTGGACCAGCATGTGCCAGCCTTCGCGTGAGACCGTCACAGCAGCGTCATCTTCTGTAAGACGCGTACCCCACAAACCCCGCTTCACACCGCACTCCTCTCCCAACAGCCTGTCCTGACCCCCCCTTTGCTTGTGAGGCACTCACTGCCTCGGTTTACCCCATAAAGGAGGCCCTTTATCTGCTGGGTCCTCTTCTCACGTTTCCTTAATATTCTTTTGATCTCAATACTCCGTTTTATTTTTTTTTAACTTCTAATTTTGTATCAGAGTATAGCCAATTAACAATACTGTGATAGGTTCAGATAGACAGTAAAGGAGACCAGCCATACATATACATACGTGTATCCATTTCTCTCCCAAACTCCCCTCCCATCCAGGCTGCCACATAATATTGAGCAGAGTTCCCTGTGCTATACAGTAGGACCTTGTTGGTTATCCATTTTATTTTATTTTATTTTATTTTTATTATTATTTTTTGTTTTCCAGTGGGTTTTGTCATACATTGA